>NW_027016699.1:59112-119492 GCF_036934945.1 Oncorhynchus masou masou
TAACAGATTATTTTATTACAATGGTTAAATTGGATTTTCATTGTGTTCAATGGTGTTATTTGCCCCCTTGTGGCGCTTTCTGGTACTTAAGACGACGCAAACAGGAAGTACAGAATTTGTTTTGCACGCATAGAAGCAGCTACAAACAATGCTACTACAAACAATGCTACGGTGCAGGTCTTTCAATGTAGTTATTTCTTGTCACGCTTCAGCCTTGGAAAAATATTTGTTTGTAAGTTCGATTCAAGCATTTAGCTAATGATGATAATCTTGTTATTGATAGAATTGCTTACATATCAATGTTGGTTGCATCTACTCACAAATTGCAATGCCTTTAATGTATGTCGTTAGCTGTATTACTTTGCTCATGCTTCATGCAAACGAATTGTAAAATATACAATACTGTAGTTTTGTTACTGTTTCTAGTGTAATATGCTTTGTTATTCTACATAGATGGTTATACATTAGAGTAATGAAAGGAGCCAATTACCATATGGTTAACAATCAGCTATGTGGTTTGGCATCATGCCAGATGCATGGTACCTTAGCGCATGCTTTGTATGTATGCAACTTCAAATGTTTAATGTACAGCTACAGTATGTCGGTGTGAATTGAATACTAGAGTATATTCTTTTCTGTATTTTGCAGTTTCACAACATAAACGTTTTCAATATATTCATTCAAGAAAAGTCACGCCTTGGGAGTTTCATTGAAGACTTTGTTAGCTCTGTCGAGTTTTGCATGGGAACGCAACTCAAGGGCAGAATAGTGAAAAAACATCATCACATCTGGGCTCAAGCTCAAGAATAACCACACACGGTGGTTTTGTTTCTACGTTCATCAGCAAACAAAGCCTCTCTTCCTAGGGAAGACCAGCAGTCTATGATGAAACAACCAGAGCCAGGTGTTCAACAGAGAGAGATGGAAGAGCCTCTTCAGCACATTGGGACCAAGTCTCAATCTACAAGATCAAGGTCATCAAAACAGTCAAGCAGATCCTCAACAGCGAGTTCTGCAGCCATCAAAGCACGGGCCAAGGCGGACGCAGCACGCGCCAAGGCGGACGCAGCACGCGCACAAGTCTCTCATGCTGAGAAGGAAGCGTCTGTGATGAAACAAAAGGCAGAAATAGAGGCCAGCTTGTTGAAGCAAAAAGCTGACCTCCAGGCAAGTTTATATGTTCTCCAAGTTGAGAGAGCAGCTGCTGCTGCGTTGGCTGAAGCTGCAGCCTTTGAAGAAGTTGTAGGATCAGAACGCAGAGAGCTTCGCGAAGAACTAGACACAGGGACACAGCCCTTAAGTCCAGTCCAACGTACATGTGAGTATGTGCAACAACATGCTAGGCCCTACTTTGCTGAACTTCCATTTGAAGTGGAGAAACAAGAGCTTAGTGTTGACCCAGCTACATGCCATAATCCAGAAAGTAGCAAACAACAGAACATGAGCAGAGACTCTCCGTTCAAAAGAAATGAACAGCAGCATGGTGGAAATGGAAAGCAAGCCCACTTCCAGTCACACACACAAAACTTCCCTGAGTCACAAGTGGCACCAGACCTCATCAAGTACCTCCTACGACGTGAGATGGTGAGTTCCGGACTCCTGAAGTTTGATGATCGCCCTGAAAATGATTGAGCATGGAAAGCATCCTTTCTCAATGCGACCAGAGACTTGAGTTTATCAGCCAGGGAAGAGTTAGATCTAATTACCAAGTGGCTAGGGGCAGAGTCGTCTGAGCAAGCAAACAGAATTAGATCTGTCCATATTTTCAACGCAACAGCAGGGCTTAACATGGTCTGGCAACGACTAGAAGGGTGCTATGGTTCACCCGAAGTGATCGAGAATGCACTGTTGAAGAAAATTGATGATTTTCCAAAACTGGCTAACAAAGACAATCACAAACTAAGAGAACTAGGTGACATTCTTCTCAAACTGGAGTGTGATAAAGTAGAAGGGTACCTTCCAGGCCTCGCTTATCTGGACACATCTCGGGGGGTAAACCCTATTGTAGAGAAACTTCCATTCAGTTTACAAGAAAAATGGATAGCACAGGGATCCAAATATAAGGAGGACTATCGGGTAGCATTCCCACCATTCTCGTTCTTCTCGAGATTCATCAGGAACCAGGCGAAAATTAGAAATGACCCCAGCTTCACCCTCTACACCTCAACTAACCAGGTGTCCATGAAAAGTGAGAAACCTGCCAGGTACAGCAGCAAGACACCTGTGACTGTATACAAGACAGATGTGTCATCTGAGGCCTCAGACCACCAAACCAAACCCAGTAAGACAAAGGTTGAAAACACTGACCGTCACTGCCCAATACATAACAAGCCTCATCCTCTTAAAAAGTGCTGTGGGTTTAGATACAAAACTCTAGATGAGCGCAAATCATATCTCAAAGACAATGGCATTTGTTTCCGATGTTGTGGGTCAAACTCAGCACAGAGCTAAAGACTGTAAGGTTTCAATCAAGTGCTCTGAGTGCGACAGCGACAGGCATCTTGCTGCTCTGCATCCAGGCCCAGCCCCTACAAATACAGACACCGCTACAGCAGAGACAGAGCATGGCGGGGAGCAAGGTGACGATGCTCTTCTATCTGTCACCTCAAAGTGTAAAGAGATCTGTGGTGAGGCAGTCAATCCAAGATCATGTTCAAAAATATGCCTAGTCAAAGCTTATCCGGCTGGGAAAGAGAGAAAGCTGTCAAAATGTATGTAGTGCTTGATGAACAGAGTAACAAATCTCTGGCCAAGACAGAGTTTTTCAGTCTCTTCAACATCAATGACAACTCTGCTCCATACACCATGAAGACGTGTTCTGGGGTAACAGACTTCAGGCAGGAGAGCCGTCAACTTCATGGTGGAGTCTATAGATGGACACTTGCAGCTCACTCTCCCTACTCTGATAGAGTGTGATATGATGCCAGACGATAGGATGGAGATTCCCTCCCCCGACATTGCGTATCATCATCCCCATCTGCAACCAGTTATGGACAGAATTCCAGCTGTGGACCCAGACGCTCCCATCCTCCTGCTCTTAGGACGAGACATCTTAAGGGTACACAAGGTACGAGAGCAAATCAATGGGCCCCACGACTCTCCTTATGCACAGCGACTCGACCTCGGGTGGGTCATTGTGGGTGAGGTCTGTCTGGGAACGGCTCACCGACCAGCCAATGTTAACGTGTTCAGGACAAACATACTTCAAAATGGTCGCACATCCTATCTGAGCCCTTGCCCTGACATCATCCAGGTAAAAGAGAACTACAAGAGCGTAGCTCAGAAACACATCTCTCCGTCTACAGTGCACTCGAGAGATCCAATCACAACTGTGAACACTGACAGCAATCCAGCAGACCATGCAACCAGGCCCATACTTGCTGCGCTCTTAAAACACACTAGTTGGTTCTCAGGTCCACCGTTCCTGACCCAAACGAACTCGAGTAAGCCTGAGAATATAAATTTTGACCTTGTAGAGCCTCACACAGATGCAGAGATTCGACCAGACGTCACTGTCTTTGCCTCTAAAGTTTCTGGAGCTCAACTCGGCTCTCATCGCTTTGAGAGGTTCTCAAGCTGGAAAGCTCTCAATCGAGCCACAGCACGACTCATTCATGTTGCAAGATCCTTCCATGAAGGTGCAGACAACACCAGCTGCAGAGGCTGGCATGACTGTAATAAACCATACGGTACAAGTGAGTTGTCACAAGCCAAAACAGCAATCATTCACTGTGTGCAACATGAAGCCTTCAGAGAGGAATTCAAATGCATTGAAAAAGGAAAAGAGTTCCCAAAGCAAAGTCCACTGAAAAAGCTGAACCCAGTGATTGATGAGGATGGGTTGCGGAGGGTGGGAGGCCGCTTATCCTCCGCCGACATGTTACAAGACGAAAAACATCCTCTCATCATCCCACGGACACATCATGTCACCACTCTGCTGGTAAGACATTATCACGAGCAAGTGGCTCACCAGGGACGTCATTTTTCAGATGGAGCTATTCGAGCAGCAGGCTTCTGGATTATTGGGAGCAAACGTCTGGTCTCTGGTATCATTCACAAGTGTGTCACCTGCCGCAAGGTTAGAGGGAGGTTAGTTGACCAAAAAATGGCTGACTTGCCTGCAGACAGACTCACATCTGAACCACCATTCACCAGCGTTGGACTTGATGTGTTTGGACCATGGAATGTCATAACTCGTCGCACTGGAGGTGGTAGTGCAGACTCCAAGCGCTGGGCGGTGCTCTTTACATGTATGTCTACTAGAGCAGTCCATATCGAGCTTATCGAATCCATGTCCACATCCAGCTTCATCAACGCGCCGTGGTCCAGCAAAAGTGCTACGGTCTGATCGAGGTACAAACTTTATAGGTGCCTGCAGGGAACTGGGTATCGACACAAATGACTCAGAACTGACTAAATACCTCTCAGATAAGGGATGTACTTGGATATTTAATCCTCCACACTCGTCTCATATGGGTGGTTCTTGGAGAGACTCATTGGGGTTGCCAGACGTATTCTTGATGCTATGCCGTTTCAGAAGGGCTCCTTTCGTCTCACACATGGTCTTGAGCACTCTGTCTGAAGCAGGGCAATAATCAATGCGAGACCCTTAGTGTCAGTATCAGCCGACCCTGACATGCCTACCATTCTCACACCCTCTTCACGTTACTGACACAAAAGACCAGCACTCCCTCAGCCCCTTCTGGATACTTCAGCATGAACGACCTTCATGGAAAACAGTGGAAGCAAGTCCAGTGTCTCGCTGACAGCTTTTGGAAAAGGTGGAGACAGGAGTACCTGACAAGCCGCAGAGACGCAGAAAATGGACAGCAGAAAGCCAAATGTAAAGTGGGAGATGTTGTCTTATTGAAAGACAGTCAGGCACACAGAAATTACTGACCAGTCAGGCTTGTGGTAAAAACCTTTCCCAGTACTGACAAAAAGGTTAGGAAAGTAGAACTAAAATTGTCAAGCAAGGAGCTGCTAAAGGTGTTTCTGAGACCAATCTCAGAGATTGTTGTTCTTTCTTTCTGAAGCATCCTAGAGACAAAAGATAAAATAGAAAGGGCGTTGTTATTTGTTTCTTGATATGTTTTTTATTTCATAGTGGTACAATTTCATTATACCAGGCGGGGAGTGTGCTGCCATCCTGTTAGAAGGTAACAGATTATTTTATTACAATGGTTAGGTGGATTTTCATTGTGTTCAATGGTGTTATTTGCCCCTCTTGTGGCGCTTCTCTGGTACTTAGAAAGACGACGCAAACAGAAGTGCAGAATTTGTTTTGCACGCATAGAAGCAGCTACAAACAATGCTACGGTGCAGGTCTTTCAATGTCGTTATTTCTTGTCGCTAGCCTTGGAAAAAAATATTTGTTTGTAAGTTCGATTCAAGCATTTAGCTAATGATGATAATCTTGTTATTGACAGAATTGCTTACATATCAATGTTGGTTGCATTTACTCACAAATTGCAATGCCCTTTAATGTATGTCGTTAGTTGTATTACTTTGCTCATACGTCATGCAAACGAATTGTAAAATATACATTACTGTAGTTGTTAGTTTCTAGTGTAATATGCTTTATTCTACATAGATGGTTATACATTAGAGTAATGAAAAAGGAGCCACTACCATATGGTTAACAATCAGCTATGGTTTGGCATCATGCCAGATGCATGGTACCTTAGCGCGTGCTTTGTATGTATGCAACTTCAAATGTTTAACGTACAGCTACAGTATGTCGGTGTGAATTGAATACTAAAGTATATTCTTTTCTTTATTTTGCAGTTTCACAACAAACGTTTTCAATATATTCAAGAAAAGTCACGCCTTGGGAGTTTTATGGAAGACTGTTAGCTCTGTCGAGTATTGCATGGAACGCAACTCAAGGGCAGAATAATCCAAGGACAACCACCCGAGCCACTGCCTGTTCACCCCGCTATCATCCAGAAGGCGAGGTCGAATACAGGTGCATCAAAAGCTGGGACCGAGAGACTGAAAAACAGCTTCTCACTCAAGGCCATCAGACTATTAAACAGCAACCACTAACATTGAGTGGCTGCTGCCAACACACTGACTCAATTCCAGCCACTTTGAATGGGAAAGATGTAAAATCACTAGCCACTTTAAAATAATGCTACCTAATATGTTTACATACCCTACATTATTCATCTCATTTGTATACATATACTGTACTCTATATCTACTGCACTTTATGTAATAAATATATCACTAGCCACTTTGTTTTACATACTGTACTGATACCATCTACTGTATCTTGCCTATGCTGCTCTGCACCATCACTCATATATCTTATGTACATATTCTTTATCCCCTTACACGTGTGTGTATAGGACAGTAGTTTTGGAATTGTTAGATTACTGCATTGTCGGAACTGGAAGCACAAGCATTGCTACACTGCATTAACATCTGCTAACCATGTGACAAATAACATTTGATTTGACCTTGCTGCCAAAATGCAGTTTATGGATCCGTGTGCTTAGATTCAGGCCCCATCCTGCAGCAGCGATCAAAGTGGCAGGGTGGCCACAACAGAATTGCTGATCACCCCCTTAAAGGCCAACATGCCTTTAAGTGACATAAATGCTTTTGTGCAACGCTTTCACTAGCCAACCTAGTTGCCAACCTAGTTACCAAACTAAGTCCTCACTTGTGATATAAATCCCAAACTGGATGCAGCCACATCTCATAACAATCAGGACAAGGTACAGCTTGTAAGAACATATTTATTAAGAACCAGACTTATTTATATTCAAAAACACCACAATCACGCCGATTCAGTCAGTCAGTGGTTTCATTTGTTCCTGTGGAGATGTTCTAAATGAATTTTATTAAGGAATATGACATGTAGAACAGATCTCTCCATCTCATACCATTGTATGGAGGGTGACTGGGGTCTGGGCCTATGGTTCCTTTAGGTTGGTTCATTTGCCAGCTGAAGACTTTGACGTATTTAGCCCTAGGTTGATGCCAGGCATTTCCTCCCAGGACTAAGGCCTGTGCTGGAAGTAGTTGTGAGGTCAACGGTCTTCTGGTGGTGGGTGGAAAGGTGGGCTGAAATGCTATGATTGGACAGAGAGTCAGGTGTAAAAAGCTGTAGCAGTTACCACCCTCTTTAGCTGCACAACTACCGAACACTTACTTGTTACGGCTTCTCCGTCAAGATGGTGCCAACTCCCCGGAGAGTCTGCCTCAAACCGCCAATATGCAAACAGCTTGTATAGGTCACTCAGTGGATAGACACACCGAACTGTCACCCTAAAAAGAGAACTGAACATTACAGCCACAAGTGCCTGTAGTGGAAGTTAATGACTGACGTAAATATTTTTAATTCAACCTATGAGGTAGTAGATTATCAGTGAAGTCACGTACACAGAGGCAGTATCCCTGGTTTTGACTGGTGCGTTCACAGATTGGCTCTGTGCTCAACGTTGGATATCATTTTCGTATGTAACATGCTGATGGTCAACCTAGATAGGAATTCACAAGCCTTGAACAAAATTTATGAAAATTATCAAACCATGTCTATAAACTAAATGGTTGTTCCTTGAAAGGCCTCATGAGACACCTGTAAGTCAAAGTTTGAATATTAATTTAAATATTCAGCTTGCATGCTGGACGGTTTGAGATGGAGGCTTGCTGATCTCGTGGACCGATTCTGCGCCTGAACCAATGACGGGATGCATTGATAACAGCAGTAGTTCCAGCCGCTTATTTGGACGCATCAGATCGGGCAAATTCTAAGACCTTAGTCATGCAGCTGAACAAATTACGCAAGATGAGTTCTGGTCACCAGGTTAGATGCTGACAACTCATTTGAAGTAGTCACTGGTAGGGCCAGTCTCTGAATGATTCAAATTGTATGGGTTGGACAGTTATACCTGACCCTGGTACCACAGGTGGAGTCCAAAGCTAAAGAGCACCCTGGTGTCATCTGTCTCTTGAGGCCTGCAGGTAGAGTCCAGGAGAAAGGTTCCGTTGTCTCAGCTCCAGCCAGAGTCACATCAGTAACCACTGTCACCACCCTTCAGTGGAACACACTAGAGAAAGTTGTGTTAGAGCTGGGCTGGAACAAAGTGAATGAGCAACACTAATCAGTCAGGCAATAAATTAAGTTGCAGGCAAAGATGAGGCACTAGTAGTTACCTATGACCTCAGTAGTCTGGAAGAGACAAGCTTTGGCCAAGGAACTCTTGACCTCCAAGGTCTTGGGAAGTCGTGAGTGAATTTCAAATGAGCCGTAGAACTGCTTCAAATTGATGTCCTGGGGGAAAAAGAGCAGGTACATTTGAAATAATTTAACTCCTACTCTTACTTGCGCTTAATTGTCTTGTCATTTGCTCGACCAATAAACATCTCACCTTATAAGTGTAGCCAACAGAGAAGAGGGGCACTTCCAGGGTCAGACTCTTGCTGTCATTCTGCATGATGTAGCCCCGCTTGGCTGCCAGATTTGTGGTCAGAATGTAGGGGCCAACACCCACCTCCCACAGGTAGTCAAATGGCTTATGGGCCATCTGGAACCTGATGCTTTTCTCATTGCAAACGCCTTGAAGACCGGAGGAACTGACGAAGAGAAGATCGGCCCAATAGTTTAGTCAATAGTGCCAAAATGACATCAGGGGTGAACAGCGGTAGAGCGCTGGGCTGCGTCCACATTAGGGCAGAGGTCAGAACCAGAAGGCTCTGAAGCCCACCTTGAGAATTATCACTTCCAGCCCAGGTCTCTACTAAAGTTCAAGTCAACTTACAGACATCATTGAACTGAGCCACGACTGAGGTCAGGTAGTAGTAAGGCTCCTCTTGAGGCAGGATTACCAACGTGTAGTTGATGGCCAACGAGAACTGAAGAAGCCCCTCTGGAGAGTACTATGGATATGAACTCAATTAGAAACAAATCTTACATCCACATTTTGGGGGTGAATCTGAGGTCCCCAAAACCCATTGAAGAAAGTTCAGGGAGGAACCTTGGATATCCTCCAATGCGAAGTGTCATGAGAATTCTATCCCAATGATTATAACCACAATCAAGCTTTGACCAATTCCAGAGGTTTCTAAGACCCTGGGTTTAATAAATAGAAGACTCAGCTTATGCAAAAGGAAGTCCTTCATTCACGAGAAGGTGCTAAGAAACATAATGCGCACAGCCTTCTATATAACTCCAACAAGTGCATCCGTTCCTCCCGGGGGAGAAACTCCTGTCCTTGATCTCAGTACAAAAGCATGTATTGTCAGTTCCTCTTTGTCACACAAACACCAAGTTCCCACTGTCTCACAATATTCTAGGATTATGTCTAAACACATCTAAGCTTCTGTAACTTTAGGGTGAAATACTTCAGTCATTACTCTTAATGTCATTCAGAATCTCGTATTACTTTAAACATAAATTCCCTTATCTAGAAGCCATGAGGAAATACTGAGAAAACCACAGTAGTTCATTAGAGTGTAAAAATAAGTATCTCTTTACCAGCTTGTGAACAGCAGCATCCTCAAATGGCACCCTGAGAATGTAGGCATGAAGGTTACCATTGGGCTGGGGGACCGTGGTTATGACGAGGCCACTTTTATTCGCCTCTAGTATGGTGAAGTTGTGACCATTGAGTCACAGCCACCAGGTCAACATCGTAGTGGAGGTTCCCCAGGTAAACAGTAAACACACGATCCTCAAGGACTGTTTCTGTGGTGGGAGAAGGACAACAGGGTCATTAGCAATCATGACCATGGAGCTGAAAAGCCACTTCGGATTGGCTAGTAGAACGTACGGTTAATGATGGAGAGGTGCTGGATCAGAAGGGGTGTGTTCATGGGCCTGTGGAGGCGGAGTCTGGTCTCCACACCACAGTCATCAAGAAAGATTTGTTCATAGTAGAGATGGACCACATAGAACTCATGGTACATGTTGGCCATCACAAAGCTCTGAAAGAATTGAAACCGTTATGAAGCATCTGCCATTAGGTAATATGTTACAAAGTAGAATATTCAAGGTGTACAGAGGACATGAGTGACTGAAGACATTTGCAGCTTCTCTACATCAGAATACAAGGTAAGCATCTGCATGTAAAGGTCAGATGCCGGCCCTAGTATGCTACTGACTTTTCTGTATCCTCCGGCAGCGTTGAAAGGGATGCTGATCTGGACAGTGGTGTCACTGATGTCCAGGCTGTAGCCTCGCTCTGCTGTGATGGGCTCATCCAGGAGCTGACCATCCACCCCCATTGAGATCTTGCTGCTCTCCAACCCAGAGAGGCCAGAGACCAGCGGGGACAGCAGAGTGGGGGTCTGCCAGACCAGCCCTGCCCCATCATACATCCCTTCATCTGGAAAGAGATTACAAGTGTTAAGACCTGTGAGCAATTCTTCCTCTGCAACTGAGTGATCAAAACATCTCACCGATCTGAAATAACCTCATAGGTGAAAGTATTATTTGCTTAACTGTGCCATCACTATTGCTTAAGACAATCCAGTCCCTTCAGGTCTGAACCATGATAATGTGGAACCTGATATTGCACTGGAACTTACTAGTGCTGCACGCAACAATCCAGTCCACCATCATAACCACCCATCTCTGCCTGGAGAACAGTATGGGATGGACCACCTCCACCACTGAACCATTGATCTGGAATTGAATAAAGGATGAAGTGTACTTGCCAACAGTACAAAGGGGGCATTTCAGTAGTCTAAATAAGTGGCTTCCTTCCCATCCTGCATAACCCTGGTTATAAACATTACGCAATGTAAGACCCTCTGAAATACAGCCACCAGTCTAGGTCGTTAATGTCAAATTAAGCAAGCCTGAAGACAACCAAGATAAAGGATGCCATTGAACAGGACATTTAAATCCTCACCATGGAGACAGACCCCATGACAGACAGTGGTGTGTAGGGTGAGCGGAACACCAGTCTCCCTGGGTGAGATGGAACACGTAGCCCAGCTCCCGAGCCTCTGAGAGTGACATGGGAATCAGCTGCTGCCCCTCCTGCTGGAACATCACCTGCCAGGTAGATGTGGCAGAGCTGTGGGCCTGATGGGGAACAAGAGACAGGGCATGCATGGTGGTATTGGGGACAAACTGGTGGAGATCGAATTGACAATTTGCCAAATAGCCTTTAGCTTACTTTAGCAAGGGTAGCAGTCCAGGCATCCGTTGTACCAGACAGACAAGAAACGTCACTCCTCATTGACACCTACAGGGTAACATAACACTCTCCTATAAAATACACAAGCCCACCTCCACGAGCCCTGATGCATGGATCTAGACTGTATATCAGTACCTCCATATAGTTCTCCTCACAGCTGACTTCTCTGGGGGACCAGGGTAGAGGGAGGGAGCAGGTTGAATTCACAGAGTAGGTGGCTTCCACTCCAGTCGCATCAATCGTGATTAAGTTAAAGCTAAAAGTGAACACCTCATCGTCCTAAGACACAAAAACAAGACCTTCAACTGAGATGCTGGTAGTAATTTAACTAGAAAATATAATTTTAAAGCCCTTCCCATGGGCACAGATACCAACTCAATGGCTACTCCACATTGGTTCAATGTAATTGAAATGCTGATTTAACCAGTGTGCCCATGGGTTGTGGCTTTGAAAAGACCCCAATGCACAGAAAATATATGAACCTGGTTGTCAGTGTGGCAGGAGAAGTAGGAGGCTCTGAGTTGAGCATGGCCAGGCAGAGGGAGGATACTGAACATGTAGCCACACTCTGACCCATACTGCTCAGTGATGGGGTGAACACCATCAGCATCTAGATAGGGGTAAAGAACTGGGTCAAATCAAATGATTTGAATATGCTCAAGTCCAATACTAAATAAAAATCAGTTTATTCTTAAGTGGTCCAACAGGCACAGTGAGACTGAAATATACTGCAGGGAGAGACTTCCTGTCAGCACCAGCTACCAAACCCTGGCCAAGACATGTTAAGATGCCAAGTTCACGAGCTGACCAAACCTGGTTTCAGGCCCATTTTGCATCAGAATTAAGGTTAAAAGTCTACTTACCAACCGCTTCAAAGCGAGGTTCATTCCCAGCAAATGAGAGTTGGGTTGTTACCAACAGGTATCGATCCCGGCATGCAGTCTCAATGGCCCCTATATAGACACACAAGGTGAGAATCTGAAAGGTGGAAACTAAAAGATTCTGACCAACAATTCATACCAGTGTTCTATAGCTTGTATAAAAGGCTCATCTGACCCAATTTAAGTTTCTTACCTCTTGGAAGGTCAGAACATCTTACACAAGGCCATACAGAGAGGAGTACAAATACTCTGTAAGAAAAATGTTAGCACAGGTCAATAAAGTGTGCCAGCATCAACACTTATTCAAAACATTTAAGCCCACCACCAAACTTACCCCAACCAACACCCAAAAGCCATTGCTCCGTTGAAGTGTCTAACCCTAGCCAGTAACAGCTAGTAAACTACACCTGCTAGTTAACACAACATCAACTACCACGCACTGACAGTTTCCTAGACACAAAAAAAATAACCCAAAAACAACAGTTGATAAGTAGCATGTTCTCTGGCACTTTTATATAGGGGTGGTGCTGTGATTGAGGTAATTAATTAGCTAATTGGGTCACATGGTAGGCCAGCTTGCCAGAGCCTAGGGGCGCAGCTCAATAGTCTGAAGTGGATTCCTCTACTCATCTCCTCTCCTTCCCCTTTCTTAGGATGTGTTTTCCATCTCCACTGAACAACAATATAAACGGATCATGTAAAGTGTTGGTTCCATGTTTCATGAGCAGAAATAAAAGATCCCAGACATTTTCCATACGAACGAAAAGCTTATTTCTATCAAACGTGGTGCACAAATTTGTTTACATCCCTGTTAGTGAGCATTTCTAAGATAATCCATTCACTTGACAGCTGTGGCATATCAAGAAGCTGATTAAACAGCATGATCATTACACAGATGTACCTTGTACTGAAGACAATAATAGGCCACTCTAAAATGTGTCACACAACACAATGTCACAGATATCTCAAGTTTTGAAGGAGAGTGCAATTGGCGTGCTGACTGCAAGAATGTCCACCAGAGCTGTTGCCAGAGAATTGAATGTTCATTTCTCTACCATAAGCCGCATCCACCCGGCCTCACAACCACAGACGTCGTCTTGCGGGCAAGTGGTTTGCTGATGTTAACGTTGATAACAGAGTGCCCATGGTGGTGGTGGGGTTATGGTATTGGCGGCATAAGCTACGGACAACGAACACAATTGCATTTTATCGATGGCAATTTGAATGCATAGAGATACCGTGATGAGATCCTGAGGCCCGTTGTAGTGCCATTTATCACCTCCTGTTTCAGCATAATAATGCACAGCCCCATGTTGCAAGGATCTGTGCACAATTCCTGGAAGCTGAAAATGTCCCAGTTCTTCCATGGCCTCCATACTCACCAGACATGTCACCCATTGAGCATGTGTGGGATGATCTGAATCGATGTGTATGACAGTGTGTTCCAGTTCTCGCCAATATCCAATAGCTTCGCGCAGCCATTGAAGAGGGTGGGACAACAGCCTGATCAACTCTATGTGAATGAAATGTGTTGCGCTGCATGAGGCAAATGGTGCTCACACAAGATACTGACTGGTTTTCTGATCCACCCCCCTATTTTCTTTGAAGGCATCTGTGACCAACTGATCCATATCTGTATTCCCAGTCATGTAAAACCCATAGATTAGGTCCTAATTTAATTATTTTAATTGACTGATTTTCTGTAACTCAGTAAAATCTTTGTTGCATTTATATTTTTGTTCAGTATACATAGTCTATGATTGATATTTATACATGTCATTTCATATTCATGGTACAGAATAATCCTTCACTTTGTCTGAGTTTACACAGGCAGCCCAATTCTGATCTTTTTTTCCACTAATTGGTCTTTTGACCGATCACATTAGATCTTTTCAGATCAGATATTTTTCAGAGCTGATCTGATTTTTTTTTTAAATAATCAAAATTGGGCTGCCTGTGTAAATGCAGCCTTTTTGGTGAGTTTAGTGACCCAAGTCAAGAGTTATATTTTCACTTGGCAATGGGCTCATTATATGAAATACATTTAGCTGGGATTTTAACCAACTTCACAAATTTGCAAACATGTTTTCATGTTTTATTGGGCATTCAACCCAGCATCTTCCCTGTAACAGCAATCAAAGCTCCCATCCCAACTATCGCCACACCCACATACTGCCCACTGCCCTGACGTCTGTTGGAGACTAGTGTATTAAATAGGCAGCAGAGGTTAGAGGGCAAAGGTTGAGTTGATAGGGTGTTCAATAGAGACAGTGACGATGTCATTAGCAGGGTAGGGACACTGAACGGTCAGCCTGAAACAAAACACAATTGTTAAGAGAACGGAACATTTGAATGTTAGTGTGTAAATAGTGTGTGTGCGTGCATCCATGTGTGTTGTTACTTGTAGGGAGAGTCTTGCGGATGAGGCCCTCCCCTCACCCTCCCTTTGGCATATCAGACCATGACTATCTACCTGCTTCCTGTTTACAGACAAAATCTCAAAACAGGAAGTACCAGTGACGTGCTCAATACAGAAGTGGTCTGTTGAAGCAGACACAAGGCTACAAGACTGTTTTGCTAGTACAGACTGGAATATGTTCTGGGATTCATCCAATAGCATCAAGGTGTTTACCACATCAGTCACGGGCTTCATCAATAAGTGCATAGACGACTTCATCCCCACAGCAACTTCGCGAACGAACCAAAACCATGGATTACAGGCAATATCGGTGCTCTGCTAAAGGCTATAGCTACTGCTTACAAGAAAGCCCGCTACGATCTCCAATGAGACATCAAACATTCAAAAGGACAATATGGGAGGAAGGTGGAATCCTATTAGACCGGATCTCACTCTCCGTGGCTGATGAAAGTCAAGCTTTTAAAAAGTTTAAACTCACAAGGCCACCGGGCCAGACGGAATACCAGTGAGCGTTCTTGGAGAATGTGCAGAGACCAGCAAGTGTCTTCACTGACATTTCCACTCTCTCTTTGTCCCAGTCGTTAAACCCAACACGTTTCAAGTTACTACCATTTTCCCTGTTCCCAAGAACTCCAAGGTAACCTGCCGAAATGAATATCGCCCTGTAGCACTCAGCTGTAATTATCAAGTTCATTGAAAAGGCTGGTCATAACACATCAACACCATCATCCTAGACACCCTGAGCCCATTTCAATTTTCATATCGCCCCAACAGTTCCACAGATTACGCAATCTCAAATGCACTTCACAATGCCCTCTCCAACCTGGACAACAGGAGAAATAACTGGGTGGACAGCCCATTACAACACTGGGGCCAAGCCCCTGCCATCCAGGATCTCTGTATCTGGCGGTGTCAGAGGAAGGACTAAAAATGGCCAAAGACTTCATTCACTCAAGCCATAGACCGTTCACTCTGCTACCGTCCGGCAATCGATACCGGAGCATCAGCTCTTAGACCGACAGGCTCAGAGACCGCTTCTACCACCAAGCCATAAGACTGCTACATACTTAATGAAATGGTTACACAGACTATATGCATTGACCCTATCTTGCACTGACTCAACACACACTCACAAGTATTCAGCGTATGTGACAAGTATAATACATGTTTTTACATTTTAGTAATTTAGCAACACTCTTATCCAGAGCAATTAGGGTTAAGTGTCTTTCTCAAGGGCACAGAGGCAGATATTTCACTTAGTCGGCACTGGGATCTGAACCAGCAACCTTTCGGTTACTGGCCCAACGCTCTTAACCGTTGTTTCAAATGTATTCTGACATTACTGAAAGTGTAGGTATTTTAACATTACTATTGTTTAACAGACAACAACACTTTTGATCAATGAAATATTGAATCAGTCGTCTTCCTCAAATGAAGGGGATGATGAAATCTTTGCAAGAGGGAGTGGATCTGATTTCATTGGTCCTCAAGTCGCAGCTCAGGCAATATATTCAGGATAAATTGATTTAACCCCGAGTAAGCCTGCCCCGAGCAGGTTACTTATGAACGATTAATTGGCATAAAATTTTACCTGGCTAAAAAGGTGAGCCACTTTCTTGGTACTGGTTATCCCAAGTTGAACTCAGAGTTGACCAAAGTTATCTAGAACTCCTGAAATCTGATTCGTAGTATCGGGCTCTGATTCTTATACAGTACACTAGCAAATTCCCCTCAACCTAGATGAGACATAATATACTGTATACTTAACACGTATGTTTATTTCATAACACCAACTGGAACTGGTGATATGCCCACAGGTGTTTGTATTGACCATTATGTTGGTAACAATTGAATAAACTCGAACCAACAACTGTATTCTAACGAGAAGTAAGAGAAGTCTGATTTCCAACTGTGGCTCAACACACACACACTCTCACGGTAGATAAAGCCTGACTCAGACTAGACATTGTAAATCTGGGACACTAATTAGAATGATATTGTAATGGCCTCTATAAATCATAAATGAGCTAATGGCCACAACAGTTCTTGAGTCCTTCAATGAAAACTCACAGGCTCGTGCAAATGTACCATGCACAAAGAAAAAGCCAGATTACAACCTGCGGTGCCCCGACCCCCTGCCCAGATCCCCTGCCCCCACATAACTGACCAGGAGGGTCGCTACACAGCCCCTCACCACAAAGTCCCTTGTTCCAGAGGGAACAAAAAGTCCCGAAGCGACCCGGAGGTCTCCTTTTTTTTTCCTACGGGTGTGATGGGGCTCACAGGCATAGGGGTTCAGTCTGTGGTAGGGGCTATCCCTCTGGGGCACCGGGGACACAGCCTGTGGCTCTGGGGAACCACTCAGTGACATAGGGGGTATAGGAGGAGCGGGACTTCTGGAGCTCTAACTGTGGGCAGAATGTAATTTCCAGAGGGAGGGATTGGGGCGAAGAGGCCCCTCTGTATGGGGATTACCTGCCACATTTCTCCCTCTGGGAGGCAGCTGTACCCAGTACACCATCTTCTCCCATCCTATCCAGGACCATGCACCGTCCCACCCAGTGACTCTCCAGCTTGGGGCAACTACGTTTCTTTCTTTCTTTCTCATCAAAGATGATGGCCAGCTGCTGTGCTATCGTTTTGTTGAAGTGCTCCACGAGGCCATCGCTCTACGGGTGAGGCGGAGTGGTGCGGCTTTTGTGCCTATCCAGCCACTCGCACATGGTGACGAACACACGGGACTGTCGCTGTGAATGGACTCAGCGACAAACCTGCTGAACATATGGCTGTGAGGGCATCGACGATGGTCTCTGCTTCCTGGAGTGTAGGTTTCAGGCCATTTTGTGAAATAGTCCATGGTCGAGAAACACCCAGCGGTTTCCACGGTCTGTGGTGGGGTACGGCCCGACTACATCCACTCCCCAACTGTCCAATCCCTACTCCTCCATGCATGCCCTAGAGCACAGCCTCCCACAGTGCTTTGGGGACCACCACCTGCCACCTATCCTCTCCTGTAGCTGGCTCCTTCCATGCTCACTGTAGCATGCCATCAGCCAGCCGCACCTCCACCCACTCTAGCACTGGCTGCAGATCTGTGTCCTGCTGCTGCCTCCATTTAGCCAATTTGACAGCCTGCAGCTCACAGCAGACAGGCACGCTCACCTGGCATACTGAGGCACCGACCCCCTCCTCCGCACACAGCTCTCTCTCATGGGCCTCTCTCAGCTCCCGTGTACAGGACATGGCCGGCGTTAGAGTGGCCCGATGTACAACTGTGAAGTCGTACAGCTGGACCTCCTCCAACCAGCATGCGACCTGCCCCTCTGGCTCTTTAAAAAACATGAGCCACTGGAGAGTGGAGTGATAACTCCTGACAGTGAAGGGCAAGCCACACAGGTAGTACTTGAAGTGTTTGATGGACTCCACGACAGCGAGGAGCTCTTGCCATATGACACAGTAGCAGTGTGTGTTTGTTGAATGTCTTGCTGAAGTACGCCACTACTCTCTCCTCTTCTGGCTCCACCTTGGCCAGCACCCCACCCATGCCCACATTGCTCGCATTTGTGTTCAGGAAAAAGGGCAAGGTGGGGAGGTGAGCACATGGGCCTCGATCAGTGTACGCTAGAGGGTGTTGTAGACCTCCTGCCACTCTGCTGTCCTTTGGCAGCAGGCGGTTCAAGGGAGTGGCAACACTGGAGAAGCCCCGTACAAACCTCCTGTAGTACGAGACCAGGAAGCTCTTCAGCTGCTGCTGGTTAGTGGGAATGGGCCAGTCTTGGACAGCCCACACTTTGTCCTCCATAGTGCTGATTCCCTCTTCCCCCACTTGGTGCCCCAAGGACACCTCTCTCCTCATGAAGTGAGATTGCTCAGGGTGGAGCTTCAGGCCTGTGGCAGCCACCCTTTCCAGCACTCCATAGCGCCCCCAGGACAGACTGGAAGGAGCTGCCATGGGCCAGGATGTCGTCAAGGTAGGCGAAAGCAGTCTTGGCTCTGGGGAGAGGAGAACCTGCCAGTGCCCTCTGCGGAGGTCCAGTGAGGGAGCGAGGGGGACGTCCTAACCAGGTCCAGTGAGGGAGCTAGGAGGATGTCCTAACCAGGTTCAGTGAGGGAGCTAGGAGGATGTCCTAACCAGGTTCAGTGAGGGAGCTAGGAGGACGTCCTAACCAGGTTCAGTGACTCTTCGATACATGATATAGGGTATGACTCCTTCCTGGTTACCGCTTTCTGTAGTCCGCACATAACCTCAGCTTATCCCCCTTCTTAGGAATCATGACTTTTGGTGCCGCCCAGGCTGCCTGAGGGCTCAATGAAGTCTTCCCACTGCATCTCCAACGGCCTTGTCTGCTGCCTCCTGGTGTGCCAGTGGGATATGGCTGGGATGCATCTTGATGGGCCAAGCGTCCCCTCGTGCTGCACCAGAATCTGACCCACCTCCTCTTCACTCAGAGCAAAGCTGTCTCTGAATTCTAACAGCAACAGCCGTTCCTGCTGCTCGGGGTCAAGGCCATCACAGCTCCTCTCCCATATCTATCTCACTGCGGACAGTGTCCTCTTCTCTCCCATCTGGGGTGGCATGGCTCGCCCAGGCTCACAGATGGACGTTTCATGGTGGTAGCTGGTTGGAAGTAACACACATATTGGGTTTGTAGGCTTGAACCGAGTCCAACCCACAGTTGTGGGCTTGAACCGAGTCCAACCTAGTACAATGTCCGGCCTCACCAGGGTTACTGTGGACAGTGACAGCGAAGAGACATAAGTCCCCAACACCGTTCCGGCCAACCACAACAACAGGCTCCATTCTCATGCAGCAGTCTGCTCCTGAGCTCTGTGGGACTTTGGGTAATCCCTGCGCAGATGGCCTGGCTGGCCACACCCCCAGCAGACCAAGTGGCCAGAGCGTGTGCTGCATGCTGTCTGTAGTGCAATAGAACGATTGAGTTTAGTTATTTTCACACAGGTTTTTCCGGCTCTGGGCTGCACTGCACCACAGCCCACACAGTGGGTGTACTGTATCGACATGCCCCCACGAAAGCTCCAGTCTACACAATCTACAAGGCTTTCTGTAATGAATCAAACACGACAGCGTCTTGGGTTTACCGAGAATGGTGCGACCCGCCCAACAAATGGGGAATGGAATTAAAACATTTTCAGGGGGGGTCTCTCAGTTGGTTGAGGGGCAGCTCTCGGGGAACTATGGGAGGGGGATCTTGGGGGGCTGGTTGCCTGGCAGTTGGGCGCTTGGGCCGATGGCTGATGGGGACCTGAACCAGCGATCTGTTTTTTGGCCCTGTGGGAGATCTGTCAACGTGCCCATGTTTAGGGCGGTGACCCTGGTTGCTTCTGTGGGTCACTCTGGAAGATGGCTAATGTGATGTAGATGTTGTGCAGCTTCACTGCAAGTAGATATAATTTTTTTATTGAATAGTACAACATAAAGAAAAATAAATACAAAAAAAGATGAGTGCAAGCTAATATACGGGCCACAAACAGGCAAATAACTGTGCAGCACAAAAGTGGTGTGCAAAACGGCATCTCGGGAACGCACAACTCATCGGTGCTTGTCACAGATGGGCTAATGCAGCAGACAACCACACCGGGTTCCACTCATATCAGCTAACATCAAAAAGAACTGTGGGCACGCAACCACCAACACTGAACAATTGAGGAGCGGAAAAACATTGCCTGGTCTGACAAATCCCGGTTCCATCATGATAGCAGAGTCCCGATTTGGTTTATGCAGCATGAGTCAATGTCCCCATCCTGTCTGTTGACAACAGTGGTGTAATGCTGTGGTGGATGTTTTCCTGGCACACGTTAGGTCCAACACCGTTCACCTGATGACCGAGGTCAGCCTGCAGGCGCCCGGCCTGCCACAGGGAGTCGCTAGAGATGAGCCAAATCAAGCCCGCCCGGCCAAACCCTCCCCTGGACAATGCTGGGCCAATTGTGTGCGACCCTATGGGACCCCCGATCATGATCAAACCCGGGTCTGTAGTAGCGCCTCCAGCACTGTGTTGCAGGAGGCCCTTTTAGAGGGCTCTCTTGTATGCATCCATGTCCTATTCCCTCTGCTCTCGGTGATGTATTTTCTTCTTTGACGCACCTTGTGTCTTAACTTCTTTACAGTGAAATGATCTTGATTGGTGATCTCAACTGGTTGGTGTGGGAGCAAATATAACACATAGACAAATGCATAAGGTGACAGAATAGCTGGACATACCAAGGCCAGAGGGATATACAAAGGAGGGGGTCAGTCAAATGACTAACTGATGACCAATAGACATAGTTCGCATATTTTTAGGACGTAGAGACGCTAGAAACTGAGGAGACACATCGTCTGCTGATCCTAGATAACACAAACAAAAGAATGCTTTTAGCTAAGTGCTGAGCCAAAGCATAGGGCTGTAAAATAGAGGAATGTATAGTATTTTTAGTATAGTTGGACACGCTATAAACTGAGGAGACACATAGTCTGCTGATCTTAGATAATACACAAACAAAAGAATGTTTTTAGCTAAGTGCAGGAACAAAGCAAGGGTCTTGTCACCATTATAATCTGACGGAAAGCAGGTATGGGCGTTATTGAGCTGAACAAGCGGGATGCATGGATTGGAATGTAACTTTATTTGCATTTGGGATGGGCTCATATGCAATATGTGGATAAATACTGGAGCCAGGGCTCTGGAAAGTGGAGTGTGTTCCGCGGACCATCCCGGCTTGCTATACTCTTGTATTAAAGCCGAAGTGATTTCACAAGTTCTGTAATGCTTTGTATTTGATCCGATTTTCCACGACATATTGGCGAGCTTCGCCAGGAGGGTCAGGGACTGAAGACGTTCTTGGCTGGCCGTGGGATCTTTGGCGCAATCTGGCAAGACAAGGGTGGCCACCCAGCTTTAAACAAGGTAAGCAAAAAAGTTCTTACAATAGCTGAAATGTCTGCGTAGATTGCCACAAAAGATCCGGTAGCAGCAAGGGGAGCGTCAAGTCGGTCTCTCTCTCAAATTTCCTAAAAACCATAGAAACGAAAGAACTTTTGAATTCAATGAATTGCATGCATGTATATAAGCTTGGGAATTGTATAAATATGAATGTGTATGCATGTCTAGTGAGTAAGTAGGCGGGGGATGTCAACTTCGCTGGCGTCGGGTGTTTGAACGGAGGGAGCGGGCATTTGCTGTGGTCGGACTGCTCGAACGGACCTATGTGTCTGGTTTGATTGAGGGAGTTGTTCCGTCTGATTCTGCTTAGCCGGGCTCAACCGTTTCGGGATCTGTTTTGAGATGTGCGTAAACACAGCTCATTCAACCTGAGTGAGCGACCCGTGTCGGGAGCGTGATTCGGGCTGCCCCCTCGTTGAGCCATTCATATTGGGGACTTTTCGTGTGAGCTAAC
Organism: Oncorhynchus masou masou; assembly: GCF_036934945.1. Classification (NCBI taxonomy): domain Eukaryota; kingdom Metazoa; phylum Chordata; class Actinopteri; order Salmoniformes; family Salmonidae; genus Oncorhynchus; species Oncorhynchus masou. The sequence goes on from NW_027016699.1 coordinate 80,967, forward strand.
TGGGGTGACTGTTTTGCGCTCTCTGGCTGAACAGCTGGGGTTGGGTGTAGGCTACTTTATTGATAAGTAGATAGGGAAATATCCGTGGCTACCGCTCTATGAAAGAGGTCTGAAACGGACGGATATTTAGAATAGGAAGAATGCGAGCCTGATTGTGCGACGTTCAACTGATAAAGGAAATCCTGCGATACCGCTTCAAAATATATACCAGAAGGTCTGTATGGGTAGGATAATAAGTAATTATAGAAATCCTGCGATACCGCTTCAAAGTATATACCAGAAGGTCTGTATTGGGTAGGCTACTTTATTGATAAGTAGATAGGGAAATATCCGTGGCTACCGCTCTATGAAAGAGGTCTGAAATGGATGGATATTTAGAATAGGAAGAACGCTAGCCTGATTGTGCGACGTTCAACTGAAAAAGGAAATCCTGCGATACCGCTTCAAAATATATACCAGAAGGTCTGTATGGGTAGGATACTTTATTGATAAGTAATTATAGAAATATTCGTGGCTACCGCTCTATGAAAGAGGTCTGAAACGGACTGATATTTGGAACACAGGAAGAACGCATGCCTGATTGTGCGACATTAAGTTTAAACTGTATGTTGTTTTTAGGTAAAAATAAAAGAATGGAATTTTCACCAAGCGGTGTATAGAATCGGATCGATCAATAAGTGGTTCATAGAGAGTACAGTTTATATGTGATAAAATAAATACTAGATTACGTTTTACCGAACTTCTAGTAAGGATACCGATGTGATTTACAAATTGCCCCACTTGGAATCATTTTGCACGGAAACAACAGCTTCAGTGGCGATAAAATATGTGGAGAAGTTGTTATTAGCGTCAAAAGATGGAAAATAAACGTATATGAGAAATCGCAAACGTGTTAAAATTAGATAGAAGAAAAGCAAATTGTAATATGGGTAAGATACCGATAACCGACCAGGAAGAAACTAGGCGTTCTGTGCATGGCTAAAACTTTTATCGCATGCTCAGGAAAAGTAAGGGGATTTTAGTATATGTAACATCATTAGCTTGTTGAATTAAAAACCTCTTGAAACTCCCCATCCCGGATCCGGGATCGTGACTAAAGCCTCAGGCTCATTAGCATAACGCAACGTTAACGATTTCTGAAAATCACAAATAAAATGAAAATAATGCGCCTACTCTCAAGCTTAGCCTTTTCTTAAAACCTGTTGAAACTCCCCATCCCGGATCCGGGATCGTGACTAAAACCTCAGGCTCATTAGCATAACGCAACGTTAACGATTTCTGAAAATCGCAAATAAAATGAAAATAATGCGCCTGCTCTCAAGCTTAGCCTTTTCTTAACAACACTGTCATCTCAGATTTTCAAAATATGCTTTTGAACCATAGCACTTGACTAATTTGTGTAAGAGTATGCTAAGCTAGCTTAGCATTTTGAGTAGCATTTAGCACGCAACATTTTCACAAAAACCAGATAACCAAATAAATAAAATCATTTACCTTTGAAGAGCTTTGGATGTTTTCAATGAGGAGACTCAGTTACATAGCAAATGCGCAGTTTTTCCTGAAAGCGTCTGTGTGTAGGAGAAATCGCTCCGTTTTGTACATCACATTTGGCTACCGAAACGAAGCGAAAATTCAGTCACCTACAACGTCAAACTTTTTCCGAATTAACTCCATAATATCGACCGAAACATGGCAAACGTTGTTTGGAATCAATCCTCAAGGTGTTTTTTCACATATCTCTTCATTGATATATCGTTCGTGGAAGCCTGCATTCTTCTCTGAATTCTGTGGAAAAATACTTGCAGCTGACTTTTGCGCACCAATTTCGGCGCAAGACACGGGCGGACACCTGGTAAATGTGGTCTCTTATGGTCAATCTTCCAATGATATGCCTACAAATACGTCACAATGCTGCAGACACCTTTGGGAAACGACAGAAAGGGCAGACTTACTCCTCTCGCATTCACAGCCATATAAGGAGACAATGGAAAACAGAGCCTCAAAACTCCTGCTCATTTCCTGGATGCCGTCTCATCTTGGTTTTGCCTTTAGCTCACGTTCTAGGGCACGCACAGAAAATATCTTTGCAGTTCTGGAAACGTCAGAGTGTTTTCTTTCCAAAGCTACCAATTATATGCATAGTCGAGCATCTTTTTGTGAAAAAATATTGCGCTTAAAACGGGCACGTCTTTTTATCCAAAAATGATATAGCGCCCCTAGAGTTTCAAGAGGTTAAAAGGTAGCATTGTGAATGTTAACGAAATGTACATTTCTTTTACAGAAAATAAGGGCTACATTTTCTCTGGTAAAAATGTCATTGGAGACCGTGGTACTGAGGAACGCAGTTAGAGATATTCGGCCACTTTTTAAAAAAGTCTTAGTATCTGGATAAGGCTATAACTGGAGTTCTGGATAAGTGAGGCCAGCTCATGTGTATTATTGTCCTATATGCGAGAGTGGATTTCCTTTGGAGGGGTTTTTGTTCAGTTCAGTTTCAAATTGGGTAAATGTTTTTGAAAATATATTTAAGTTGTTTCTAAAGAAAAGAGAGTGGAAACATTTTAATGGTGTCAAATGCCCTGGATCCTAAGAATTTCCCGTGAAGACTGATCAACTTCACTAGAAATTGTTGGAACAGGTGGGAGTTAATTATAAAATGATTGAGAAACACCAGTCTCTATTCAAAGTGTACCATCACTTTGAAATTCTATTATTTTTTGAATTGACTAGTTATTCAAATTGGTTTATTTTAATTTTAACATGGGTTCATAGGAGAAATTATCAGTTCCCTGGGGTTATGGTCTTTGGGTAAATCCTAACTGAGGGAGAAGTTTGAGCGTTTAAAGTAGGGCTATTTTCTGTTGTCCAGATGCTGGATAAACAACTACAGATAACTGTAAAATGGGTCTATTTGCGGAGAATCTCAGTCAGGTCCATAGCATTGCTGGTACAGTGGTGAGCGTAGCAGTCTTACAAAATGCGATCAAGGGTTCGGTTCGCAGCCGAGGCGTTAATTAAAAATATATATATATCTGAGTTCTTGGTGGTAATTAAATTGTTTTGCAGAGAAAGTTATAGTTATCGTCACTAGTAAAAGTTATAGTCGCGAGTATTGGTATAACATATAAACTGAACATATTAAATAGTTTGTTTGGTTCAAATTGAAAGACTAATTCATTCAACTTAAAATAAGGGTGAAGCGATGTCTGTTCACTAAATTATCTGTTGGGAATAATATATTGGGAATAGAGTCGTAATTAAAATGCTAAATCAAAGACGAGACAGTAACTAAAATCAAATGAATTCTGAATAATAACAGGGAAATAATTACGATTTTTGCCCATCGAAATGTTCTTATAAATTTAGTGAATTGGGAGATGAGAAATGTTGATTGATGTTGTAAACTCTAATTCAGGATTCAACAGATGTGATAAATTAGGGTTGGTTCATCGAACCCGCAATACTGTTGCTGTCGACAGCCAACAATTCATTGAAAATCGTTGCGAATTGAGTCGAGGTTGAGCGCTTGTTGATGACATCACTCGCGAGGCTTTCGTCGCCACGGAAATGATGTCGTGACTGGGGGTAACGGAGAAAATGGTTCGTGTCTTTTAGAAGGAAAATGCGTGCATTATTGTTGAGTCACTTTTCAGAAGTTGATCAAAATGTCGAAATACATTTTTAAAAGGAGTATGTAAGTCGTCAGGAAAGATGCTAAAAACTAGCAGCTCATTCCCTAGCTGGGTATCGTTGATTTGTGGCGTTTATCTGGACTGTAATTAGGCCATGAGAAAGGGAGATTGAATGTCTGAATCGTAAAACATCGTGATAATGGATTCTGATGGTTATTGATTCCTGGTTTGATTGTTTATGTAACACCAGTGAATTTGAGCACTGTTTCCATTATGTGGAACAATGTTAGGGTATTAATGTTGAAAAGCAACCTCTATAATAAAACATAATTGTATATATTTCGGGAAACTAGCTAGGTTGAATTTGGTTATTTTAGCTTTTCCCTTGATACGTAGACATATGTAACAGGGGCAAGTTGTATTTCTGGAGGAACACGCAGAGGGTGTTTTGTTTTATTGAGATGTAAACGTGAGTTTGAGTAATTTTATCATCTGAAGCGTTATAGTAGTGAGTTTTTGTATAGTTTGTTTTTTGCTGATAAAAGTGCTTTGTTTATTTGGGTACTGAAGATTGGTTATTCTAGGAGTTGATTTAACTTAATTAAGCATTTGTTCTGGTGTGTTTAAGTAGGATTCTTCATACTGGGACAGATGGAAGTTATCTAAAATATGTGAGTTGAAGGAGCCAAGGGAAAATACGTTACATTGTTATTAAATATCTGGGATTATAATCTTGGAGAATGAGGCCATAAACGACCAAATTGGGAAAGGCCTGGAAGTTTTGATTAATCATTAAGGTTTGCAAATAAATACACATAAAACATTTAGGACTATTTGTTTTGGTGCAAAGGTATTTTAAAGAGGCACGCTCAAATATGGAATTTTATGAGTTTGTATTTTATGAGTTTTAAATTACACAAGTGAATTTTGATTTTAAGGATAAAGGGTTCTTTAATATGTCTAATGTAGTATAGAACTTGACTATAAAAGGGTGAGTTGACTTATTGACCTTATCATGACTGTCTTCTGAGGTCTGATCAGCCTCAGGGGGGAGTCTTTGGTATAATGAATGTCATATTGAGTTACTAGTTAAGGTAACTAGTTTTAAGGTAAATTCATTATAATGGAGTTTTGGTTAGGGGTTTGGAATTATTGTTTGAATCACTGAAGAGAAAGTGTTTCAGGATTCTGATTTACAATATTAGCTGTGAAGTTTTTGAATGGGCTATTAATGATTTGGTATTGTAACAGAGAGAAAAAAATCCTATTTATCATTGAGAATAAATAGGGGAAGATGAGATACATTGAGGTTTGGATAGGAGATATATTAAGCCAATAGGGCAGGGAACTACATAGAAAAATAAGTTTCAGTTCTTAGGGGTGATAAATTACTGTAGATAAGGTATTCCACACTTTGCAACATATATTAAATTCATGTTATTGTCAGATAGAATACTGAGGGTCCCTGAAGGAAAGAGCTTGTTAGTGTAGGAAGGATTTTGATATGATTAGCATTTGTTTTGAATTTGTTTGATTATTAGGAGTTTTTTAAATAGTATTAAATTTAACAGGAATATAGGACATCTGTGGTGATTTAGGATTATTGTTAGGATTAAGATATGATTAGATTAGAAATGTAAGGAGTTCAAGGTCCTGTTCTTCGGCTTGCGCAACGCTCCAGCTACTTTTGGGCGGTTGATTGATAGGGTGCTGGCTGGCATTCCCCAACAGGAGTGTCTGGTCTACCTTGACGACATCCTGGCCCATGGCAGCTCCTTCCAGTCTGTCCTGGGGGCGCTATGGAGTGCTGGAAAGGGTGGCTGCCGCAGGCCTGAAGCTCCCCTGAGCAATCTCACTTCATGAGGAGAGAGGTGTCCTTGGGGCACCAAGTGGGGGAAGAGGGAATCAGCACTATGGAGGACAAAGTGTGGGCTGTCCAAGACTGGCCCATTCCCACTAACCAGCAGCAGCTGAAGAGCTTCCTGGTCTCGTACTACAGGAGGTTTGTAGTCCATCAAACACTTCAAGTACTACCTGTGTGGCTTGCCCTTCACTGTAAGGAGTTATCACTCCACACTCCAGTGGCTCATGTTTTTTAAAGAGCCAGAGGGGCAGGTCGCATGCTGGTTGGAGGAGCTCCAGCTGTACGCCTTCACAGTTGTACATCGGGCCACTCTAACGCCGGCCCTGTACTGCACACGGGAGCTGAGAGAGGCCCATGAGAGAGAGCTGTGTGCGGAGGAGGGGTCGGAGCCTCAGTATGCCAGGTGAGCGTGCCTGTCTGCTGTGAGCTGCAGGCTGTCAAATTGGCTAAATGGAGGCAGCAGCAGGACACAGATCTGCAGCCAGTGCTAGAGTGGGTGGAGGTGCGGCTGGCTGATGGCATGCTACAGTGAGCATGGAAGGAGCCAGCTACAGGAGAGGATAGGTGGCAGGTGGTGGTCCCCAAAGCACTGTGGGAGGCTGTGCTCTAGGGCATGCATGGAGGAGTAGGGATTGGACAGTTTGGGAGTGGATGTAGTCGGGCCGTACCCCACCACAGACCGTGGAAACCGCTGGGTGTTTCTCGACCATGGACTATTTCACAAAATGGCCTGAAACCTACACTCCAGGAAGCAGAGACCATCGTCGATGCCCTCACAGCCATATGTTCAGCAGGCTTGTCGCTGAGTCCATTCACAGCGACAGTCCCGTGTGTTCGTCACCATGTGGGAGTGGCTGGATAGGCACAAAAGCCGCACCACTCCGCCTCACCCGTAGAGCGATGGCCTCGTGGAGCACTTCAACAAAACGATAGCACAGCAGCTGGCCATCATCTTTGATGAGAAAGAAAGAAAGAAACGTAGTTGCCCCAAGCTGGAGAGTCACTGGGTGGGACGGTGCATGGTCCTGGATAGGATGGGAGAAGATGGTGTACTGGGTACAGCTGCCTCCCAGAGGGAGAAATGTGGCAGGTAATCCCCATACAGAGGGGCCTCTTCGCCCCAATCCCCTCCCTCTGGAAATTACATTCTGCCCACAGTTAGAGCTCCAGAAGTCCCGCTCCTCCTATACCCCCTATGTCACTGAGTGGTTCCCCAGAGCCACAGGCTGTGTCCCCGGTGCCACAGAGGGATAGCCCCTACCACAGACTGAACCCCTATGCCTGTGAGCCCCATCACACCCGCGTAGGAAAAAAAGGAGACCTCCGGGTCGCTTCCGGGACTTTTTGTTCCCTCTGGAACAAGGGACTTTGTGGTGAGGGGGCTGTGTAGCGACCCTCCTGGTCAGTTATGTGGGGGGCAGGGGATCTGGGCAGGGGGTCGGGGCACCGCAGGTTGTAATCTGGCTTTTTCTTTGTGCATGGTACATTTGCACGAGCCTGTGAGTTTTCATTGAAGGACTCAAGAACTGTTGTGGACATTCGCTCATTTATGATTTATAGAGGCCATTTCAATATCATACTAATTAGTGTCCCAGATTTACAATGTCTAGTCTGAGTCAGGCTTTATCTACCGTGAGAGTGTGTGTGTGTTGAGCCACAGTTGGAAATCAGACTTCTCTTACTTCTCGTTAGAATACAGTTGTTGGTTCGAGTTTATTCAATTGTTACCAACATAATGGTCAATACAAACATCTGTGGGCATATCACCAGTTCCAGTTGGTGTTATGAAATAAACATACGTGTTAAGTATAAAGTATATTATGTCTCATCTAGGTTGAGGGGAATTTGCTAGTGTACTGTATGAGAATCAGAGCCCGATACTACGAATCAGATTTCAGGAGTTCTAGATAACTTTGGTCAACTCTGAGTTCAACTTGGGATAACCAGTACCAAGAAAGTGGCTCACCTTTTTAGCCAGGTAAAATTTTATGCCAATTAATCGTTCATAAGTAACCTGCTCGGGGCAGGCTTACTCGGGGTTAAATCAATTTATCCTGAATATATTGCCTGAGCTGCGACTTGAGGACCAATGAAATCAGATCCACTCCCTCTTGCAAAGATTTCATCATCCCCTTCATTTGAGGAAGACGACTGATTCAATATTTCATTGATCAAAAGTGTTGTTGTCTGTTAAACAATAGTAATGTTAAAATACCTACACTTTCAGTAATGTCAGAATACATTTGAAACAACGGTTAAGAGCGTTGGGCCAGTAACCGAAAGGTTGCTGGTTCAGATCCCAGTGCCGACTAAGTGAAATATCTGCCTCTGTGCCCTTGAGAAAGACACTTAACCCTAATTGCTCTGGATAAGAGTGTTGCTAAATTACTAAAATGTAAAAACATGTATTATACTTGTCACATACGCTGAATACTTGTGAGTGTGTGTTGAGTCAGTGCAAGATAGGGTCAATGCATATAGTCTGTGTAACCATTTCATTAAGTATGTAGCAGTCTTATGGCTTGGTGGTAGAAGCGGTCTCTGAGCCTGTCGGTCTAAGAGCTGATGCTCCGGTATCGATTGCCGGACGGTAGCAGAGTGAACGGTCTATGGCTTGAGTGAATGAAGTCTTTGGCCATTTTTAGTCCTTCCTCTGACACCGCCAGATACAGAGATCCTGGATGGCAGGGGGCTTGGCCCCAGTGTTGTAATGGGCTGTCCACCCAGTTATTTCTCCTGTTGTCCAGGTTGGAGAGGGCATTGTGAAGTGCATTTGAGATTGCGTAATCTGTGGAACTGTTGGGGCGATTTGAAAATTGAAATGGGCTCAGGGTGTCTAGGATGATGGTGTTGATGTGTTATGACCAGCCTTTTCAATGAACTTGATAATTACAGTTGAGTGCTACAGGGCGATATTCATTTCGGCAGGTTACCTTGGAGTTCTTGGGAACAGGGAAAATGGTAGTAACTTGAAACGTGTTGGGTTTAACGACTGGGACAAAGAGAGAGTGGAAATGTCAGTGAAGACACTTGCTGGTCTCTGCACATTCTCCAAGAACGCTCACTGGTATTCCGTCTGGCCCGGTGGCCTTGTGAGTTTAAACTTTTTAAAAGCTTTACTTTCATCAGCCACGGAGAGTGAGATCCGGTCTAATAGGATTCCACCTTCCTCCCATATTGTCCTTTTGAATGTTTGATGTCTCATTGGAGATCGTAGCGGGCTTTCTTGTAAGCAGTAGCTATAGCCTTTAGCAGAGCACCGATATTGCCTGTAATCCATGGTTTTGGTTCGTTCGCGAAGTTGCTGTGGGGATGAAGTCGTCTATGCACTTATTGATGAAGCCCGTGACTGATGTGGTAAACACCTTGATGCTATTGGATGAATCCCAGAACATATTCCAGTCTGTACTAGCAAAACAGTCTTGTAGCCTTGTGTCTGCTTCAACAGACCACTTCTGTATTGAGCACGTCGCTGGTACTTCCTGTTTTGAGATTTTGTCTGTAAACAGGAAGCAGGTAGATAGTCATGGTCTGATATGCCAAAGGGAGGGTGAGGGAAGGCCTCATCCGCAAGACTCTCCCTACAGGTAACAACACACATGGATGCACGCACACACACTATTTACACACTAACATTCAAATGTTCCGTTCTCTTAACAATTGTGTTTTGTTTCAGGCTGACCGTTCAGTGTCCCTACCCTGCTAATGACATCGTCACTGTCTCTATTGAACACCCTATCAACTCAACCTTTGCCCTCTAACCTCTGCTGCCTATTTAATACACTAGTCTCCAACAGACGTCAGGGCAGTGGGCAGTATGTGGGTGTGGCGATAGTTGGGATGGGAGCTTTGATTGCTGTTACAGGGAAGATGCTGGGTTGAATGCCCAATAAAACATGAAAACATGTTTACAAATTTGTGAAGTTGGTTAAAATCCCAGCTAAATGTATTTCATATAATGAGCCCATTGTCAAGTGAAAATATAACTCTTGACTTGGGTCACTAAACTCACCAAAAAGGCTGCATTTACACAGGCAGCCCAATTTTGATTATTTAAAAAAAAAATCAGATCAGCTCTGAAAAATATCTGATGTGAAAAGATCTAATGTGATCGGTCAAAAGACCAATTAGTGGAAAAAAAGATCAGAATTGGGCTGCCTGTGTAAACTCAGACAAAGTGAAGGATTATTCTGTACCATGAATATGAAATGACATGTATAAATATCAATCATAGACTATGTATACTGAACAAAAATATAAATGCAACAAAGATTTTACTGAGTTACAGAAAATCAGTCAATTAAAATAATTAAATTAGGACCTGATCTATGGGTTTCACATGACTGGGAATACAGATATGGATCAGTTGGTCACAGATGCCTTCAAAGAAAATAGGGGGGTGGATCAGAAAACCAGTCAGTATCTTGTGTGAGCACCATTTGCCTCATGCAGCGCAACACATTTCATTCACATAGAGTTGATCAGGCTGTTGTCCCTCCCCTCTTCAATGGCTGCGCGAAGCTATTGGATATTGGCGAGAACTGGAAACACTGTCATACACATCGATTCAGATCATCCCACACATGCTCAATGGGTGACATGTCTGGTGAGTATGGAGGCCATGGAAGAACTGGGACATTTTCAGCTTCCAGGAATTGTGCACAGATCCTTGCAACATGGGGCTGTGCATTATTATGCTGAAACAGGAGGTGATAAATGGCACTACAACGGGCCTCAGGATCTCATCACGGTATCTCTATGCATTCAAATTGCCATCGATAAAATGCAATTGTGTTCGTTGTCCGTAGCTTATGCCGCCAATACCATAACCCCACCACCACCATGGGCACTCTGTTATCAACGTTAACATCAGCAAACCACTTGCCCGCAAGACGACGTCTGTGGTTGTGAGGCCGGGTGGATGCGGCTTATAGTAGAGAAATGAACATTCAATTCTCTGGCAACAGCTCTGGTGGACATTCTTGCAGTCAGCACGCCAATTGCACTCTCCTTCAAAACTTGAGATATCTGTGACATTGTGTTGTGTGACACATTTTAGAGTGGCCTATTATTGTCTTCAGTACAAGGTACATCTGTGTAATGATCATGCTGTTTAATCAGCTTCTTGATATGCCACAGCTGTCAAGTGAATGGATTATCTTAGAAATGCTCACTAACAGGGATGTAAAAAATTTGTGCACAACGTTTGATAGAAATAAGCTTTTCGTTCGTATGGAAAATGTCTGGGATCTTTTATTTCTGCTCATGAAACATGGAACCAACACTTTACATGATCCGTTTATATTGTTGTTCAGTGGAGATGGAAAACACATCCTAAGAAAGGGGGAAGGAGAGGAGATGAGTAGAGGAATCCACTTCAGACTATTGAGCTGCGCCCCTAGGCTCTGGCAAGCTGGCCTACCATGTGACCCAATTAGCTAATTAATTACCTCAATCACAGCACCACCCCTTATAAAAGTGCCAGAGAACATGCTACTTATCAACTGTTGTTTTGGGTTATTTTTTTTTGTGTCTAGGAAACTGTCAGTACGTGGTAGTTGATGTTGTGTTAACTAGCAGGTGTAGTTTACTAGCTGTTACTGGCTAGGGTTAGACACTTCAACGGAGCAATGGCTTTTGGGTGTTGGTTGGGGTAAGTTTGGTGGTGGGCTTAAATGTTTTGAATAAGTGTTGATGCTGGCACACTTTATTGACCTGTGCTAACATTTTTCTTACAGAGTATTTGTACTCCTCTCTGTATGGCCTTGTGTAATATGTTCTGACCTTCCAAGAGGTAAGAAACTTAAATTGGGTCAGATGAGCCTTTTATACAAGCTATAGAACACTGGTATGAATTGTTGGTCAGAATCTTTTAGTTTCCACCTTTCAGGTTCTCACCTTGTGTGTCTATATAGGGGCCATTGAGACTGCATGCCGGGATCGATACCTGTTGGTAACAACCCAACTCTCATTTGCTGGGAATGAACCTCGCTTTGAAGCGGTTGGTAAGTAGACTTTTAACCTTAATTCTGATGCAAAATGGGCCTGAAACCAGGTTTGGTCAGCTCGTGAACTTGGCATCTTAACATGTCTTGGCCAGGGTTTGGTAGCTGGTGCTGACAGGAAGTCTCTCCCTGCAGTATATTTCAGTCTCTCACTGTGCCTGTTGGACCACTTAAGAATAAACTGATTTTTATTTAGTATTGGACTTGAGCATATTCAAATCATTTGATTTGACCCAGTTCTTTACCCCTATCTAGATGCTGATGGTGTTCACCCCATCACTGAGCAGTATGGGTCAGAGTGTGGCTACATGTTCAGTATCCTCCCTCTGCCTGGCCATGCTCAACTCAGAGCCTCCTACTTCTCCTGCCACACTGACAACCAGGTTCATGTATTTTCTGTGCATTGGGGTCTTTTCAAAGCCACAACCCATGGGCACACTGGTTAAATCAACATTTCAATTACATTGAACCAATGTGGAGTAGCCATTGAGTTTATCTGTGCCCATGGGAAGGGCTTTAAAATTATATTTTCTAGTTAAATTACTACCAGCATCTCAGTTGAAGGTCTTGTTTTTGTGTCTTAGGACGATGAGGTGTTCACTTTTAGCTTTAACTTAATCACGATTGATGCGACTGGAGTGGAAGCCACCTACTCTGTGAATTCAACCTGCTCCCTCCCTCTACCCTGGTCCCCCAGAGAAGTCAGCTGTGAGGAGAACTATATGGAGGTACTGATATACAGTCTAGATCCATGCATCAGGGCTCGTGGAGGTGGGCTTGTGTATTTTATAGGAGAGTGTTATGTTACCCTGTAGGTGTCAATGAGGAGTGACGTTTCTTGTCTGTCTGGTACAACGGATGCCTGGACTGCTACCCTTGCTAAAGTAAGCTAAAGGCTATTTGGCAAATTGTCAATTCGATCTCCACCAGTTTGTCCCCAATACCACCATGCATGCCCTGTCTCTTGTTCCCCATCAGGCCCACAGCTCTGCCACATCTACCTGGCAGGTGATGTTCCAGCAGGAGGGGCAGCAGCTGATTCCCATGTCACTCTCAGAGGCTCGGGAGCTGGGCTACGTGTTCCATCTCACCCAGGGGAGACTGGTGTTCCGCTCACCCTACACACCACTGTCTGTCATGGGGTCTGTCTCCATGGTGAGGATTTAAATGTCCTGTTCAATGGCATCCTTTATCTTGGTTGTCTTCAGGCTTGCTTAATTTGACATTAACGACCTAGACTGGTGGCTGTATTTCAAGAGGGTCTTACATTGCGTAATGTTTATAACCAGGGTTATGCAGGATGGGAAGGAAGCCACTTATTTAGACTACTGAAATGCCCCCTTTGTACTGTTGGCAAGTACACTTCATCCTTTATTCAATTCCAGATCAATGGTTCAGTGGTGGAGGTGGTCCATCCCATACTGTTCTCCAGGCAGAGATGGGTGGTTATGATGGTGGACTGGATTGTTGCGTGCAGCACTAGTAAGTTCCAGTGCAATATCAGGTTCCACATTATCATGGTTCAGACCTGAAGGGACTGGATTGTCTTAAGCAATAGTGATGGCACAGTTAAGCAAATAATACTTTCACCTATGAGGTTATTTCAGATCGGTGAGATGTTTTGATCACTCAGTTGCAGAGGAAGAATTGCTCACAGGGTCTTAACACTTGTAATCTCTTTCCAGATGAAGGGATGTATGATGGGGCAGGGCTGGTCTGGCAGACCCCCACTCTGCTGTCCCCGCTGGTCTCTGGCCTCTCTGGGTTGGAGAGCAGCAAGATCTCAATGGGGGTGGATGGTCAGCTCCTGGATGAGCCCATCACAGCAGAGCGAGGCTACAGCCTGGACATCAGTGACACCACTGTCCAGATCAGCATCCCTTTCAACGCTGCCGGAGGATACAGAAAAGTCAGTAGCATACTAGGCCGGCATCTGACCTTTTACATGCAGATGCTTACCTTGTATTCTGATGTAGAGAAGCTGCAAATGTCTTCAGTCACTCATGTCCTCTGTACACCTTGAATATTCTACTTTGTAACATATTACCTAATGGCAGATGCTTCATAACGGTTTCAATTCTTTCAGAGCTTTGTGATGGCCAACATGTACCATGAGTTCTATGTGGTCCATCTCTACTATGAACAAATCTTTCTTGATGACTGTGGTGTGGAGACCAGACTCCGCCTCCACAGGCCCATGAACACACCCCTTCTGATCCAGCACCTCTCCATCATTAACCGTACGTTCTACTAGCCAATCCGAAGTGGCTTTTCAGCTCCATGGTCATGATTGCTAATGACCCTGTTGTCCTTCTCCCACCACAGAAACAGTCCTTGAGGATCGTGTGTTTACTGTTTACCTGGGGAACCTCCACTACGATGTTGACCTGGTGGCTGTGACGCTCAATGGTCACAACTTCACCATACTAGAGGCGAATAAAAGTGGCCTCGTCATAACCACGGTCCCCCAGCCCAATGGTAACCTTCATGCCTACATTCTCAGGGTGCCATTTGAGGATGCTGCTGTTCACAAGCTGGTAAAGAGATACTTATTTTTACACTCTAATGAACTACTGTGGTTTTCTCAGTATTTCCTCATGGCTTCTAGATAAGGGAATTTATGTTTAAAGTAATACGAGATTCTGAATGACATTAAGAGTAATGACTGAAGTATTTCACCCTAAAGTTACAGAAGCTTAGATGTGTTTAGACATAATCCTAGAATATTGTGAGACAGTGGGAACTTGGTGTTTGTGTGACAAAGAGGAACTGACAATACATGCTTTTGTACTGAGATCAAGGACAGGAGTTTCTCCCCCCCCCGGGAGGAACGGATGCACTTGTTGGAGTTATATAGAAGGCTGTGCGCATTATGTTTCTTAGCACCTTCTCGTGAATGAAGGACTTCCTTTTGCATAAGCTGAGTCTTCTATTTATTAAACCCAGGGTCTTAGAAACCTCTGGAATTGGTCAAAGCTTGATTGTGGTTATAATCATTGGGATAGAATTCTCATGACACTTCGCATTGGAGGATATCCAAGGTTCCTCCCCTGAACTTTCTTCAATGGGTTTTGGGGACCTCAGATTCACCCCCAAAATGTGGATGTAAGATTTGTTTCTAATTGAGTTCATATCCATAGTACTCTCCAGAGGGGCTTCTTCAGTTCTCGTTGGCCATCAACTACACGTTGGTAATCCTGCCTCAAGAGGAGCCTTACTACTACCTGACCTCAGTCGTGGCTCAGTTCAATGATGTCTGTAAGTTGACTTGAACTTTAGTAAGAGACCTGGGCTGGAAGTGATAATTCTCAAGGTGGGCTTCAGAGCCTTCTGGTTCTGACCTCTGCCTAATGTGGACGCAGCCCAGCGCTCTACCGCTGTTCACCCCTGATGTCATTTTGGCACTATTGACTAAACTATTGGGCCGATCTTCTCTTCGTCAGTTCCTCCGGTCTTCAAAGGCGTTTGCAATGAGAAAAGCATCAGGTTCCAGATGGCCCATAAGCCATTTGACTACCTGTGGGAGGTGGGTGTTGGCCCCTACATTCTGACCACAAATCTGGCAGCCAAGCGGGGCTACATCATGCAGAATGACAGCAAGAGTCTGACCCTGGAAGTGCCCCTCTTCTCTGTTGGCTACACTTATAAGGTGAGATGTTTATTGGTCGAGCAAATGACAAGACAATTAAAGCGCAAGTAAGAGTAGGAGTTAAATTATTTCAAATGTACCTGCTCTTTTTCCCCCAGGACATCAATTTGAAGCAGTTCTACGGCTCATTTGAAATTCACTCACGACTTCCCAAGACCTTGGAGGTCAAGAGTTCCTTGGCCAAAGCTTGTCTCTTCCAGACTACTGAGGTCATAGGTAACTACTAGTGCCTCATCTTTGCCTGCAACTTAATTTATTGCCTGACTGATTAGTGTTGCTCATTCACTTTGTTCTAGCCCAGCTCTAACACAACTTTCTCTAGTGTGTTCCACTGAAGGGGTGGTGACAGTGGTTACTGATGTGACTCTGGCTGGAGCTGAACCCAACGGAACCTTTCTCCTGGACTCTACCTGCAGACCTCAAGAGACAGATGACACCAGGGTGCTCTTTAGCTTTGGACTCCACACCTGTGGTACCAGGGTCCAGGTATAACTGTCCAACCCATACAATTTGAATCATTCAAGAGACTGGCCCTACCAGTGACTACTTCAAATGAGTTGTCAGCATCTAACCTGGTGACCCAGAACTCATCTTGCGTAATTTGTTCAGCTGCATGACTAAGGTCTTAGAATTTGCCCGATCCTGATGCGTCCAAATAAACGCTGGAACTACTGCTGTTATCAATGCATCCCGTCATTGGTTCAGGCGCAGAATCGGTCCACGAGATCAGCAAGCCTCCATCTCAAACCGTCAGCATGCAAGCTGAATATTTAAATTAATATTCAAACTTTGACTTACAGGTGTCTCATGAGGCCTTTCAAGGGAACAACCATTTAGTTTATAGACATGGTTTGATAATTTTCATAGAATTTTGTTCAGGCTTGTGAATTCCTATCTAGGTTGACCATCAGCATGTTACATACGAAAATGATATCAACGTTGAGCACAAGAGCCAATCTGTGAACGCACCAGTCAAAACCAGGGATACTGCCTCTGTGTACGTGACTTCACTGATAATCTACTACCTCATAGGTTGAATTAAAAATATTTACGTCAGTCATTAACTTCCACTACAGGCACTTGTGGCTGTAATGTTCAGTTCTCTTTTTAGGGTGACAGTTCGGTGTGTCTATCCACTGAGTGACCTATACAAGCTGTTTGCATATTGGCGGTTTGAGGCAGACTCTCCGGGAGTTGGCACCATCTTGACGAGAGAAGCCGTAACAAGTAAGTGTTCGGTAGTTGTGCAGCTAAAGAGGGTGGTAACTGCTACAGCTTTTTACACCTGACTCTCTGTCCAATCATAGCATTTCAGCCCACCTTTCCACCCACCACCAGAAGACCGTTGACCTCCACAACTACTTCCAGCACAGGCCTTAGTCCTGGGAGGGAAATGCCTGGCATCAACCCTAGGGCTAAATACGTCAAAGTCTTCAGCTGGCAAATGAACCAACCTAAAGGAACCACTTAGGCCCAGACCCCAGTCACCCTCCATACAATGGTATGAGATGGAGAGATCTGTTCTACATGTCATATTCCTTAATAAAATTCATTTAGAACATCTCCACAGGAACAAATGAAACCACTGACTGACTGAATCGGCGTGATTGTGGTGTTTTTGAATATAAATAAGTCTGGTTCTTAATAAATATGTTCTTACAAGCTGTACCTTGTCCTGATTGTTATGAGATGTGGCTGCATCCAGTTTGGGATTTATATCACAAGTGAGGACTTAGTTTGGTAACTAGGTTGGCAACTAGGTTGGCTAGGTGAAAGCGTTGCACACAAAGCATTTATGTCACTTAAGACGCATGTTGGCCTTTAAGGGGTGATCAGCAATTCTAATTGTGGCCACCCTGCCACTTTTGGTCAACTGCTGCAGGATGGGGCCTGAATCTAAGCACACGGATCCATAAACTGCATTTTGGCAGCAAGGTCAAATCAAATGTTATTTGTCACATGGTTAGCAGATGTTAATGCGAGTGTAGCAATGCTTGTGGTTCCAACAATGCAGTAATCTAACAATTCCAAAACTACTGTCCTATACACACATGTGTAAGGGGATAAAGAATATGTACATAAAGAAATATGAGTGATGGTGCAGAGCAGCATAGGCAAGATACAGTAGATGGTATCGAGTACAGTATGTAAACAAAGTGGCTAGTGATACAAGTATTACATAAAGATGCAGTAGATATAGAGTACAGTATATGTATACAAATGAGATGAATAATGTAGGGTATGTAAACATATTAGGTAGCATTGTTTAAAGTGGCTAGTGATTTTACATCCTTTCCCATTATTCAAAGTGGCTGGAATTGAGTCAGTGTGTTGGCAGCAGCCACTCAATGTTAGTGGTTGCTGTTTAATAGTCTGATGGCCTTGAGCGAGAAGCTGTTTTTCAGTCTCTCGGTCCCAGCTTTGATGCACCTGTACTGACCTCGCCTTCTGGATGATAGCGGGGTGAACAGGCAGTGGCTCGGGTGGTTGTCCTTGATTATTCTGCCCTTGAGTTGCGTTCCCATGCAATACTCGACAGAGCTAACAAAGTCTTCCATAAAACTCCCAAGGCGTGACTTTTCTTGAATATATTGAAAACGTTTGTTGTGAAACTGCAAAATAAAGAAAAGAATATACTTTAGTATTCAATTCACACCGACATACTGTAGCTGTACGTTAAACATTTGAAGTTGCATACATACAAAGCACGCGCTAAGGTACCATGCATCTGGCATGATGCCAAACCACATAGCTGATTGTTAACCATATGGTAATTGGCTCCTTTTCATTACTCTAATGTATAACCATCTATGTAGAATAAAAGCATATTACACTAGAAACTAACAACTACAGTAATGTATATTTTACAATTCGTTTGCATGACGCATGAGCAAAGTAATACAGCTAACGACATACATTAAAGGCATTGCAATTTGTGAGTAAATGCAACCAACATTGATATGTAAGCAATTCTGTCAATAACAAGATTATCATCATTAGCTAAATGCTTGAATCGAACTTACAAACAAATATTTTTCCAAGGCTGAAGCGTGACAAGAAATAACGACATTGAAAGACCTGCACCGTAGCATTGTTTGTAGCTGCTTCTATGCGTGCAAAACAAATTCTGTACTTCTGTTTGCGTCGTCTTTCTAAGTACCAGAAAGCGCCACAAGGGGGCAAATAACACCATTGAACACAATGAAAATCCAATTTAACCATTGTAATAAAATAATCTGTTACCTTCTAACAGGATGGCAGCACACTCCCCGCCTGGTATAATGAAATTGTACCACTATGAAATAAAACATATCAAGAAACAAATAACGTCCTTTCTATTTTTATCTTTTGTCTCTAGGATGCTTCAGAAAGAAGAACAACAATCTCTGAGATTGGTCTCAGAAACACCTTAGCAGCTCCTTGCTTGACAATTTTTAGTTCTACTTTCCTAACCTTTTTGTCAGTACTGGGAAAGGTTTTTACCACAAGCCCGACTGGCCAGTAATTTCTGTGTGCCTGACTGTCTTTCAATAAGACAACATCTCCCACTTTTACATTTGGCTTTTCTGCTGTCCATTTTCTGCGTCTCTGCAGCTTTGTCAGGTACTCCTGTCTCCACCTTTTCCAAAAGCTGTCAGCGAGACACTGGACTTGCTTCCACTGTTTTCCATGAAGGTCGTTCATGCTGAAGTATCCAGAAGGGGCTGAGGAAGTGCTGGTCTTTTGTGTCAGTAACATTGAGGGTGTGAGAATGGTAGGCATGTCAGGGTCGGTTGATACTGACACTAAGGGTCTCGCATTGATTATTGCCATAACTTCAGACATAAGAGTGCTCAAGACCTCATGTGTGAGACGAGTGGAGCCCTTCTGAAACGGCATAGCATCAAGAATACGTCTGGCAACCCCAATGAGCCTCTCCCAAGAACCACCCATATGAGACGAGTGTGGAGGATTAAATATCCAAGTACATCCCTTATCTGAGAGGTATTTAGTCAGTTCTGAGTCATTTGTGTCGATACCCAGTTCCCTGCAGGCACCTATAAAGTTTGTACCTCGATCAGACCGTAGCACTTTTGCTGGACCACGGATAGCGAAAAACGCCTCAGCGCGTTGATGAAGCTGGATGTGGACATGGATTCGATAAGCTCGATATGGACTGCTCGAGTAGACATACATGTAAAGAGCACCGCCCAGCGCTTGGAGTCTGCACTACCACCTCTAGTGCGACGAGTTATGACATTCCATGGTCCAAACACATCAAGTCCAACGCTGGTGAATGGTGGTTCAGATGTGAGTCTGTCTGCAGGCAAGTCAGCCATTTTTTGGTCAACTAACCTCCCTCTAACCTTGCGGCAGGTGACACACTTGTGAATGATACCAGAGACCAGACGTTTGCTCCCAATAATCCAGAAGCCTGCTGCTCGAATAGCTCCATCTGAAAAATGACGTCCCTGGTGAGCCACTTGCTCGTGATAATGTCTTACCAGCAGAGTGGTGACATGATGTGTCCGTGGGATGATGAGAGGATGTTTTTCATCTTGTAACATGTCGGCGGAGGATAAGCGGCCTCCCATCCTCCCAACCCATCCTCATCAATCACTGGGTTCAGCTTTTTCAGTGGACTTTGCTTTGGGAACTCTTTTCCTTTTTCAATGCATTTGAATTCCTCTCTGAAGGCTTCATGTTGCACACAGTGAATGATTGCTGTTTTGGCTTGTGACAACTCACTTGTACCGTATGGTTTATTACAGTCATGCCAGCCTCTGCAGCTGGTGTTGTCTGCACCTTCATGGAAGGATCTTGCAACATGAATGAGTCGTGCTGTGGCTCGATTGAGAGCTTTCCAGCTTGAGAACCTCTCAAAGCGATGAGAGCCGAGTTGAGCTCCAGAAACTTTAGAGGCAAAGACAGTGACGTCTGGTCGAATCTCTGCATCTGTGTGAGGCTCTACAAGGTCAAAATTTATATTCTCAGGCTTACTCGAGTTCGTTTGGGTCAGGAACGGTGGACCTGAGAACCAACTAGTGTGTTTTAAGAGCGCAGCAAGTATGGGCCTGGTTGCATGGTCTGCTGGATTGCTGTCAGTGTTCACAGTTGTGATTGGATCTCTCGAGTGCACTGTAGACGGAGAGATGTGTTTCTGAGCTACGCTCTTGTAGTTCTCTTTTACCTGGATGATGTCAGGGCAAGGGCTCAGATAGGATGTGCGACCATTTTGAAGTATGTTTGTCCTGAACACGTTAACATTGGCTGGTCGGTGAGCCGTTCCCAGACAGACCTCACCCACAATGACCCACCCGAGGTCGAGTCGCTGTGCATAAGGAGAGTCGTGGGGCCCATTGATTTGCTCTCGTACCTTGTGTACCCTTAAGATGTCTCGTCCTAAGAGCAGGAGGATGGGAGCGTCTGGGTCCACAGCTGGAATTCTGTCCATAACTGGTTGCAGATGGGGATGATGATACGCAATGTCGGGGGAGGGAATCTCCATCCTATCGTCTGGCATCATATCACACTCTATCAGAGTAGGGAGAGTGAGCTGCAAGTGTCCATCTATAGACTCCACCATGAAGTTGACGGCTCTCCTGCCTGAAGTCTGTTACCCCAGAACACGTCTTCATGGTGTATGGAGCAGAGTTGTCATTGATGTTGAAGAGACTGAAAAACTCTGTCTTGGCCAGAGATTTGTTACTCTGTTCATCAAGCACTACATACATTTTGACAGCTTTCTCTCTTTTCCCAGCCGGATAAGCTTTGACTAGGCATATTTTTGAACATGATCTTGGATTGACTGCCTCACCACAGATCTCTTTACACTTTGAGGTGACAGATAGAAGAGCATCGTCACCTTGCTCCCCGCCATGCTCTGTCTCTGCTGTAGCGGTGTCTGTATTTGTAGGGGCTGGGCCTGGATGCAGAGCAGCAAGATGCCTGTCGCTGTCGCACTCAGAGCACTTGATTGAAACCTTACAGTCTTTAGCTCTGTGCTGAGTTTGACCCACAACATCGGAAACAAATGCCATTGTCTTTGAGATATGATTTGCGCTCATCTAGAGTTTTGTATCTAAATCCACAGCACTTTTTAAGAGGATGAGGCTTGTTATGTATTGGGCAGTGACGGTCAGTGTTTTCAACCTTTGTCTTACTGGGTTTGGTTTGGTGGTCTGAGGCCTCAGATGACACATCTGTCTTGTATACAGTCACAGGTGTCTTGCTGCTGTACCTGGCAGGTTTCTCACTTTTCATGGACACCTGGTTAGTTGAGGTGTAGAGGGTGAAGCTGGGGTCATTTCTAATTTTCGCCTGGTTCCTGATGAATCTTGAGAAGAACGAGAATGGTGGGAATGCTACCCGATAGTCCTCCTTATATTTGGATCCCTGTGCTATCCATTTTTCTTGTAAACTGAATGGAAGTTTCTCTACAATAGGGTTTACCCCCCGAGATGTGTCCAGATAAGCGAGGCCTGGAAGGTACCCTTCTACTTTATCACACTCCAGTTTGAGAAGAATGTCACCTAGTTCTCTTAGTTTGTGATTGTCTTTGTTAGCCAGTTTTGGAAAATCATCAATTTTCTTCAACAGTGCATTCTCGATCACTTCGGGTGAACCATAGCACCCTTCTAGTCGTTGCCAGACCATGTTAAGCCCTGCTGTTGCGTTGAAAATATGGACAGATCTAATTCTGTTTGCTTGCTGAGACGACTCTGCCCCTAGCCACTTGGTAATTAGATCTAACTCTTCCCTGGCTGATAAACTCAAGTCTCTGGTCGCATTGAGAAAGGATGCTTTCCATGCTCAATCATTTTCAGGGCGATCATCAAACTTCAGGAGTCCGGAACTCACCATCTCACGTCGTAGGAGGTACTTGATGAGGTCTGGTGCCACTTGTGACTCAGGGAAGTTTTGTGTGTGTGACTGGAAGTGGGCTTGCTTTCCATTTCCACCATGCTGCTGTTCATTTCTTTTGAACGGAGAGTCTCTGCTCATGTTCTGTTGTTTGCTACTTTCTGGATTATGGCATGTAGCTGGGTCAACACTAAGCTCTTGTTTCTCCACTTCAAATGGAAGTTCAGCAAAGTAGGGCCTAGCATGTTGTTGCACATACTCACATGTACGTTGGACTGGACTTAAGGGCTGTGTCCCTGTGTCTAGTTCTTCGCGAAGCTCTCTGCGTTCTGATCCTACAACTTCTTCAAAGGCTGCAGCTTCAGCCAACGCAGCAGCAGCTGCTCTCTCAACTTGGAGAACATATAAACTTGCCTGGAGGTCAGCTTTTTGCTTCAACAAGCTGGCCTCTATTTCTGCCTTTTGTTTCATCACAGACGCTTCCTTCTCAGCATGAGAGACTTGTGCGCGTGCTGCGTCCGCCTTGGCGCGTGCTGCGTCCGCCTTGGCCCGTGCTTTGATGGCTGCAGAACTCGCTGTTGAGGATCTGCTTGACTGTTTTGATGACCTTGATCTTGTAGATTGAGACTTGGTCCCAATGTGCTGAAGAGGCTCTTCCATCTCTCTCTGTTGAACACCTGGCTCTGGTTGTTTCATCATAGACTGCTGGTCTTCCCTAGGAAGAGAGGCTTTGTTTGCTGATGAACGTAGAAACAAAACCACCGTGTGTGGTTATTCTTGAGCTTGAGCCCAGATGTGATGATGTTTTTTCACTATTCTGCCCTTGAGTTGCGTTCCCATGCAAAACTCGACAGAGCTAACAAAGTCTTCAATGAAACTCCCAAGGCGTGACTTTTCTTGAATGAATATATTGAAAACGTTTATGTTGTGAAACTGCAAAATACAGAAAAGAATATACTCTAGTATTCAATTCACACCGACATACTGTAGCTGTACATTAAACATTTGAAGTTGCATACATACAAAGCATGCGCTAAGGTACCATGCATCTGGCATGATGCCAAACCACATAGCTGATTGTTAACCATATGGTAATTGGCTCCTTTCATTACTCTAATGTATAACCATCTATGTAGAATAACAAAGCATATTACACTAGAAACAGTAACAAAACTACAGTATTGTATATTTTACAATTCGTTTGCATGAAGCATGAGCAAAGTAATACAGCTAACGACATACATTAAAGGCATTGCAATTTGTGAGTAGATGCAACCAACATTGATATGTAAGCAATTCTATCAATAACAAGATTATCATCATTAGCTAAATGCTTGAATCGAACTTACAAACAAATATTTTTCCAAGGCTGAAGCGTGACAAGAAATAACTACATTGAAAGACCTGCACCGTAGCATTGTTTGTAGTAGCATTGTTTGTAGCTGCTTCTATGCGTGCAAAACAAATTCTGTACTTCCTGTTTGCGTCGTCTTAAGTACCAGAAAGCGCCACAAGGGGGCAAATAACACCATTGAACACAATGAAAATCCAATTTAACCATTGTAATAAAATAATCTGTTACCTTCTAACAGGATGGCAGCACAATGATCTTTATGGCCTTCCTGTAACATCGGGTGGTGTAGGTGTCCTGGAGGGCAGGTAGTTTGCCCCCGGTGATACGTTGTACAGACCTCACTACCCTCTGGAGAGCCTTACGGTTGTGGGCGGAGCAGTTGCCGTACCAGGCGGTGATACAGCCCGCCAGGATGCTCTCAATTGTGCATCTGTAGAATTTGAGTGCTTTTGGTGACAAGCTGAATTTCTTCAGCCTCCTGAGGTTGAAGAGGCGCTGCTGCGCCTTCTTCACGATGCTGTCTGTGTGAGTGGACCAATTCAGTTTATCTGTGGTGTGTATGCCGAGGAACTTAAAACTTACTACCCTCTCCACTACTGTTCCATCGATGTGGATAGGGGGGTGTTCCCTCTGCTGTTTCCTGAAGTCCACAATCATCTCGTTAGTTTTGTTGACGTTGAGTGTGAGGTTATTGTCCTGACACCACACTCCGAGGGCCCTCACCTCCTCCCTGTAGGCCGTCTCGTCGTTGTTGGTAATCAAGCCTTCCACTGTTGTGTCGTCCACAAACTTGAAGATTGAGTTGGAGGCGTGCGTTGCCGCGCAGTCGTGGGTGAACAGGGAGTACAGGAGGATCAGTGTTGAGGATCAGCGGGGTGGAGATGTTGTTGCCTACCCTCACCACCTGGGGGCGGCCCGTCAGGAAGTCCAGTACCCAGTTGCAGAGGGCGGGGTCGAGACCCAGGGTCTCGAGCTTGATGACGAGCTTGGAGGGTACTATGGTGTTAAATGGCGAGCTGTAGTCGATGAACAGCATTCTCACATAGGTATTCCTCTTGTCCAGATGGGTTAGGTCAGTCTGCAGTGTGGTTGAGATTGCATCGTCTGTGGACCTATTACCACCTAAATTGGAGTGGGTCTAGGGTGTCAGGTAGGGTGGAGGTGATATGGTCCTTGACTAGTCTCTCAAAGCACTTCATGATGACGGAAGTGAGTGCTAGGGGGCGGTAGTCGTTTAGCTCAGTTACCTTAGCTTTCTTGGGAACAAGAACAATGGTGGCCCTCTTGAAGCATGTGGGAACAGCAGACTGGTGTAGGGATTGATTGAATATGTCCGTAAACACACCAGCCAGCTGGTCTGCGCATGCTCTGAGGGCGCGGCTGGGGATGCCGTCTGGGCCTGCGGCCTTGCGAGGGTTAACACGTTTAAATGTTTTACTCACCTCGGCTGCAGTGAAGGAGAGACCGCATGTTTCCGTTGCAGGCCGTGTCAGTGGCACTGTATTGTCCTCAAAGCGGGCAAAAAAAGTTATTTAGTCTGCCTGGGAGCAAGACATCCTGGTCCGTGACTGGACTGGATTTCTTCTTGTAGTCCGTGATTGACTGTAGACCCTGCCACATACCTCTTGTGTCTGAGCCGTTGAATTGAGATTCTACTTTGTCTCTATACTGACGCTTAGCTTGTTTGATAGCCTTACGGAGGGAATAGCTGCACTGTTTGTATTCGGTCATATTACCGGTCACCTTGCCCTGATTAAAAGCAGTGGTTCGTGCTTTCAGTTTCACGTGAATGCTGCCATCAATCCACGGTTTCTGGTTAGGGAATGTTTTAATCGTTGCTATGGGAACGACATCTTCAACGCACTTTCTAATGAACTCGCACACCGAATCAGCGTATTCGTCAATGTTGTTGCCTGACGCAATACGAAACATGTCCCAGTCCACGTGTTGGAAGCAGTCTTGGAGTGTGGAATCAGCTTGGTCGGACCAGCGTTGGACAGCCTCAGCGTGGGAGCTTCTTGTTTTAGTTTCTGTCTGTAGGCAGGGATCAGCAAAATGGAGTCGTGGTCAGCTTTTCCGAAAGGGGGGCGGGGCAGGGCCTTATATGCGTCGCGGAAGTTAGAATAACAATGATCCAAGGTTTTGCCAGCCATGGTGGCGCAATCGATATGCTGATACATTTTAGGGAGTCTTGTTTTCAGATTAGCCTTGTTAAAATCCCCAGCTACAATGAATGCAGCCTCAGGATGTATGGATTCCAGTTTGCAAAGAGTCAAATAAAGTTCGTTCAGAGCCATCGATGTGTCTGCTTGGGGGGGAATATATACGGCTGTGATGATAATCGAAGAGAATTCTCTTGGTAGATAATGCGGTCTACATTTGATTGTGAGGAATTCTAAATCAGGTGAACAGAAGGATTTGAGTTCCTATATGTTTCTGTGATCACACCACGTCTCGTTAGCCATAAGGCATACGCCCCCGCGTGTGACCATGTTGAGGCTCGGATGGTATCGCGCCGTCCCAACCTTCGCTCTCTCTCCCCCGCTACTCTCTCCTCTTCCATCCTATCATCTCTTCCCTCTGCTCATACCTTCTCCAACCTATCTCCTGATTCTGCCTCCTCAACCCTCCTCTCTTCCCTTTCTGCATCCTTTGACTCTCTATGTCCCCTATCCTCCAGGCCGGCTCGGTCCCCCCTCCCGCTCCGTGGCTCGACGACTCATTGCGAGCTCACAGAACAGGGCTCCGGGCAGCCGAGCGGAAATGGAGGAAAACTCGCCTCCCTGCGGACCTGGCATCCTTTCACTCCCTCCTCTCTACATTTTCCTCCTCTGTCTCTGCTGCTAAAGCCACTTTCTACCACTCTAAATTCCAAGCATCTGCCTCTAACCCTAGGAAGCTCTTTGCCACCTTCTCCTCCCTCCTGAATCCTCCTCCCCCCCCCCCTCCCTCTCTGCAGATGACTTCGTCAACCATTTTGAAAAGTAGGTCGACGACATCCGATCCTCGTTTGCTAAGTCAAACGACACCGCTGGTTCTGCTCACACTGCCCTACCCTGTGCTCTGACCTATTTCTCCCCTCTCTCTCCAGATGAAATCTCGCTTCTTGTG
Source organism: Oncorhynchus masou masou (assembly GCF_036934945.1). Classification (NCBI taxonomy): domain Eukaryota; kingdom Metazoa; phylum Chordata; class Actinopteri; order Salmoniformes; family Salmonidae; genus Oncorhynchus; species Oncorhynchus masou. The sequence continues at coordinate 107,425 of NW_027016699.1, forward strand.
ACGGCCGGCCGCCCAACAACCTGCCCGCTTGACCCTGTCCCCTCCTCTCTTCTCCAGACCATTTCCGGAGACCTTCTTCCTTACCTCACCTCGCTCATCAACTCATCCCTGACCGCTGGCTACGTCCCTTCCGTCTTCAAGAGAGCGAGAGTTGCACCCCTTCTGAAAAAACCTACACTCGATCCCTCCGATGTCAACAACTACAGACCAGTATCCCTTCTTTCTTTTCTCTCCAAAACTCTTGGCCATCTCTCCCGCTATCTCTCTCAGAATGACCTTCTTGATCCAAATCAGTCAGGTTTCAAGACTAGTCATTCAACTGAGACTGCTCTTCTCTGTATCACGGAGGCGCTCCGCACTGCTAAAGCTAACTCTCTCTCCTCTGCTCTCATCCTTCTAGACCTATCGGCTGCCTTCGATACTGTGAACCATCAGATCCTCCTCTCCACCCTCTCCGAGTTGGGCATCTCCGGCGCGGCCCACGCATGGATTGCGTCCTACCTGACAGGTCGCTCCTGGCGTGGCGAGAATCTGTCTCCTCGCCACGCGCTCTCACCACTGGTGTCCCCCAGGGCTCTGTTCTAGGCCCTCTCCTATTCTCGCTATACACCAAGTCACTTGGCTCTGTCATAACCTCACATGGTCTCTCCTATCATTGCTATGCAGACGACACACAATTAATCTTCTCCTTTCCCCCTTCTGATGACCAGGTGGCGAATCGCATCTCTGCATGTCTGGCAGACACATCAGTGTGGATGACGGATCACCACCTCAAGCTGAACCTCGGCAAGACGGAGCTGCTCTTCCTCCCGGGGAAGGACTGCCCGTTCCATGATCTCGCCATCACGGTTGACAACTCCATTGTGTCCTTCTCCCAGAGCGCTAAGAACCTTGGCGTGATCCTGGACAACACCCTGTCGTTCTCAACTAACATCAAGGCGGTGGCCCGTTCCTGTAGGTTCATGCTCTACAACATCCGCAGAGTACGACCCTGCCTCACACAGGAAGCGGCGCAGGTCCTAATCCAGGCACTTGTCATCTCCCGTCTGGATTACTGCATCTCGCTGTTGGCTGGGCTCCCTGCCTGTGCCATTAAACCCCTACAACTCATCCAGAACGCCGCAGCCCGTCTGGTGTTCAACCTTCCCAAGTTCTCTCACGTCACCCCGCTCCTCCGCTCTCTCCACTGGCTTCCAGTTGAAGCTCGCATCCGCTACAAGACCATGGTGCTTGCCTACGGAGCTGTGAGGGGAACGGCACCGCAGTACCTCCAGGCTCTGATCAGGCCCTACACCCAAACAAGGGCACTGCGTTCATCCACCTCTGGCCTGCTCGCCTCCCTACCACTGAGGAAGTACAGTTCCCGCTCAGCCCAGTCAAAACTGTTCGCTGCTCTGGCCCCCAATGGTGGAACAAACTCCCTCACGACGCCAGGACAGCGGAGTCAATCACCACCTTCCGGAGACACCTGAAACCCCACCTCTTCAAGGAATACCTAGGATAGGATAAAGTAATCCTTCTCACCCCCCCTTAAATGACTTAGATGCACTATTGTAAAGTGGCTGTTCCACTGGATGTCAGAAGGTGAATTCACCAATTTGTAAGTCGCTCTGGATAAGAGCGTCTGCTAAATGACTTAAATGTATGATGTAAATGAGGATAGTTTTACTAGAAATGGAGTAAAGCAAGCTAGTGGCATTAAGCTATATTAGTCCAAATCAATGGGTAACTACAGATGACTCCTACTCATCCTAGAACTTAAAGCCTCTGTAGACAGAACAATCTAAGGCTATTGCTGCTTTTTTTACCATGCTGTTTCAATGTCTGTGAATTCAAAGGGTGTTAGAATGAGTGTCTGACCACTTGGTTATGCCTAGAATTTAAGGCTCATACACTGTCGCGTTATACACATTTTACCTGGATGCTTTTAAGGCTGTTAACAGGTACCCCAATTCTGACCTTACACAACACACTGCATCAGCCAGTGTCAAGTTGTGTGACTGAAATGCTAAATTGTTATTAGTCCCATCAGAACGTGGCATAGGTCTAGATTGCACTACGACAGTTGGCACAAGTCATATCCTGGTAGAAGTGATTCAGCCAATTAAAATCTTTAAAGTTGGCGGTGGTCCAGCTTGTTCATTGATGGAAGTGTCATTAACAGGCTATTTCAGTGTTGGTTGATTTGATAATCAGGGATCACATTTGACTGGTCAAATTGCTCCAGACAACTAGCCTTCAGCTAGACACCAATGGTAGGCCTATAGTTTACTTTTGGTTGGAAGCATTTGATTATGCAATGGCATAGGCCTATATTTTTGGATTTGTGTACACAACTATTCTCACAGCGAGACAAATGTGACCGTAGGCATTTTCAGAGATCCAGGAATCGTAAGTTATATTTCTTAATTACAAAACAATGTAATGAAAGGTGTTTTGTCGCGTGATCGGTGAAAATGCCACGCATTCAACTCATGACTAATGGACAGCTCATGAACTTGGGTGTCGACGTTTGCTTGAACCCGTATATTTAATGACGGCTACCTGTTTTGCATGTGTTTGTGTAAAATTGCCTCTGCTGAGAGGGTAGGCAGTTTACCCACTGTTTCAGACAAATACATTGTGGGTATAGGGACTGAAAATGAACCAAAGTATAAATAAAAGATCCCTGAACTGTTCCATACACAACTTATTTCTCACGTTTTGTGCACAAATGTATTTTACCAGTTAGTGAGCATTTTAACTTTGCTGAGATAATCCATCCACCTGACAGGTGTGGCATGTCAAGAATCTGATTAAACCGCTGGGGATAAAAGGCCACTAAATGGTGTAGTTTTGTCAACACAATGCCACAGATGTCTCAAGTTATGAGTGAGTGTGCAATTTGCATGATTGCAGGAACGTCCACCAGAGCTGTTGCCAGACAATTACATGTTCATGTCTCTACCATAAGCCGCGTTCAATGTCGTTTTACAGAATTTGGCAGTTCGTCCAACCGGCCTCACAACCGCAGACCACGTGTAACCACGCCAGCCCGTGACCTCCGGCTTCTTCATCTGCGGGATCATCTGAGACCAGCTACCCGGACAGCTGATGAAACTGTGGGTTTAGACAACTGAAGAATTTCTGCACAAACTGTCAGATACAATCTCAGGGAAAATCATCTGTATGCTTGTAGTCCTCACCAGGGTCTTGACCTGGCTGCAGTTTGGCATTGTAACCAACTTCAGTGGGCAAATGCTCACTTTCAATGGCCACTGGCATGCTGGAGATGTGTGCTTTACAAGGATTAATCCAGGTTTCAAATGAACCGGGCAGATGGTAGACATCTTGTGGGTGAGCGGTTTGCTGATGTCAACATGAGTGGCCGTGGGGTTATGGTATGGGCAGGCATAAACTACGGACAATGAACACAATTGTATTATATCGATGGTAATTTGAATGTGCAGAGATACTGTGACGAGCTCCCGAGGCCCATTATCGTGCCATTCATCAGCCGCCATCCCCCCCGTGTTTCAGCATGGTAACGCACGGCCCAATGTCGCAAGGATCTGTAGACAATTCATGGAAGCTGAAAATGTCCCATTTCTTCCTTGGCCTGCATACTCACCAGACATGTCACCAATTGAGCGTGTTTGGGATGCTCTGGATCGACGTGTACGACAGCGTGTTTCAGTTCCCTCCAATATCCAGCAACTTCGCACAGCCATTGTAGAGGAGTGGGACAACATTCCACAGGCCACAATCAACAGCCAGATCAACTCTATGAGATGTGTCGCACCGCATGAGGCATATGGTGGTCACAGCAGAAACTGATGGGTTTGCTGATTCACGCTCCTACTTTTTTTTAAAGGCATCTGTGAACAACAGATGCGTATCTGAATTCATGTGAAATCCATAGATTAGGGATTAATTAATTAATTTCAATGGACTGGATTCCTCATATGGGGCGGCAGGGTAGCCTAGTGGTTCGAGCGTTGGACTAGTAACTGAAAGGTTGCAAGTTCAAATCCCCGAGCTGACAAGGTACAAATCTGTCCTTCTGCCCTTGAACAGGCAGTTGTAACCCACTGTTCCCTAGTAGGCCCTCATTGAAAATAAGAATTTGTCTTAACTGACTTGCCTAGTTAAATAAAGGTAAAATAAAATGTTCAAAAAAAATATTAACGGTCACTCGGTAAAATCTTTGAAATTGTTGCATGTTGCATTTATATTTTGGTTCAGTATAGAACCATAGATCAGTACCTCTGTGATGTGCTCACAGCTAATTTCTCTGGAGACTTGGGCAGAGGAGACCAGGTGTTAGATATGTTGTAGCTTGTCTCCACTGTTGTTAGTCATGAACAAGTTGAAGTTAAAGGTGAACACCGTGTCCTCCTAAGAGGGTAGAAAAGCATTGAGCAACTTGCATCAAAGAAAATAAAAAACAATGGAGATTAAAATATATATTTAAAATAAAAAAATAGTTTGAGAAACAGACACCTCACAAGTCATCAACTGGCAGCTTCATTAAATAGTACCCGCAAAACACCAGTCTCAACAGTGAAGAGGCGACTCCGGGACGCTGGCCTTCTAGGCAGAGTTCTTCTGTCCAGTGTCTGTGTTATTTTGCCCATCTTAATCTCTTCTTTTCATTGGCCAGTATGAGATATGGCTTTTCCTTTGAAACTCTGCCAAGAAGGACAGCATCCCGGAGTGGGGTCAAATTGCCATAGATAAAATGCAATTGTGTTCATTGTCTGCAGCTTATGAAATGCTCACTAACAGGGATGTAAACAAATTTGTGCACAAAGTTTCGTTCGTATGGAAAATGTCTGGGATCTTTTATTTCTGCTCATGAAACATGGAACCAACACTTTACATGATCCGTTTATATTGTTGTTCAGTGGAGATGGAAAACACATCCTAAGAAAGGGGGAAGGAGAGGAGATGAGTAGAGGAATCCACTTCAGACTATTTAGCTGCGCACCTAGGCTCTCGCAAGATGACCAACCATGTGACCCAATTAGCTAATGAATTACCTCAATCACAGCACCACCCCCATATAAAAGTGCCAGAAAGAGAACATACTACTCATCAACTGTTGTTTTGTCTAGTATATTGTCAGTACGTGATAGTTGATGTTGTGTTAACTAGCAGGTGTAGTTTACTAGCTCTTCCTGGTTAGACACTTCTACTGCTCAGTGGCAATGGCTTTTGGGTTTTGTTTGGGGTAAGTTTGGTGATGGGCTTAAATGTTTTGAATAAGTGTTTTGATGCTGGCAACCTTTATTGACCTGTGCTATTGTTTTTCTTAGAGTATTTGTACTCCTGTCTGTATGGCCTAGTGTAAACTGTTCTGACCTTCCAAGAGGTAAGAAACTTAAATTGGGTCAGATGAGCCTTTTATACAAGCTATAGAACACTGGTATGAATTGTTGGTCAGAATCATTTAGTGTCCACCCTTCAGATTCTCACCTTGTGTGTCTATATAGGGGCCATTGAGACTGCGTGCCGGGATCGATACATGTTGGTAACAACCCAACTCCAATTTGCTGGGAACAAACCTCGCTTTGAAGCGGTTGGTAAGTAGGCTTTTAACCTTTAATTCTGATGCAAAATGGGCCTGAAACCAGGTTTGGTCAGCTCATGAACTTGGCAGCTTAACATGTCTTGGCCAGGGTTTGGTAGGTGGTGCTAACATGAAATCTCTCCCTGCAGTATATTTCAGTCTCTCACTGTGCCTGTTGGACCTGTCGTGGAAATTTCCTCTATTTACCAAATCATGAGAGCAAACCACACACAAGTCAGAGTTAATTATTAAAGTCTATCTTTAATTATATGAGCTCTCACAACCCTGTGACTCTCAGATCAATTCAGTGTCTATCAATGAATTCTCTGAGTCCCTTCTACATTGCAACTGAGATCCTTTTAATAGCAAAAACACACACAGGATAAGACAGCATCAGCATAATTCATCGTTCAGCTTTGTCTCCTTTCTCAAACTCAGAACCATAAACCAATCCTCCATATCAACAGGCATATATCAAATCATCCTATCTTGACAAGATCAGAGACACACTGACTGGCACACAGACATTGTGGAGCCAAGAGATACACGCTTGACCTCTCTCCGGCCCAAGCAACTTAGTCTTGACATAGAACAGATACTGCAACCCCGCCACAGTATTATACAATAACAACATTCTGATCAGAAGTAACTTATGAATATAAAACATCTTACCTATGTTACCAACTAATTCTGATTTATTCCCCAACAGACCACTTAAGAATAAACTGATTTTTATTTAGTATTGGACTTGAGCATATTCAAATCATTTGATTTGACCCAGTTCTTTACCCCTATCTAGATGCTGATGGCGTTCACCCCATCACTAAGCAGTATGGGTCAGAGTGTGGCTACATGTTCAGTATCCTCCCTCTGCCTGGCCATGTTGAACTCAGAGCCTCCTACTTCTCCTGCCACACTGACAACCAGGTTCATATATTTTCTGTGCATTGGGGACTTTTCAAAGCCACAACCCATGGGCACACTGGTTAAATCAACATTTCAATTACATTGAACCAATGTGGAGTAGCCATTGAGTTGGTATCTGTGCCCATGGGAAGGGCTTTAAAATTATATTTTCTAGTTAAATTACTACCAGCTATCTCAGTTGAAGGTCTTGTTTTTGTATCTTAGGACGATGAGGTGTTCACTTTTAGCTTTAACTTGATTACAACTGCTGCAAGTGGAGTGGAAACCACCTACACTGTGAATGCAACCTGCTTCCTCCCTCTACCCTGGTCCCCCAGAGAAGTCAGCTGTGAGGAGAACTATATGGAGGTACTGATATAGTCTAGATCCATGCATCAGGGCTCGTGGAGGTGGGCTTGTGTTTTTATAGGAGAATGTTATGTTACCCTGTAGGTGTCAATGAGGAGTGACGTTTCCTGTCTGTCTGGTACAACAGATGCCTGGACTGCTGCCCTTGCTAAAGTAAGCTAAAGGCTATATGGCAAATTATCAATTAGATGAGCTCCACCAGTTTGTCCCCAATACCACCATGCATGCCCTGTCTCTTGTTCCCGCATCAGGCCCACAGCTCTGCCACGTCTACCTGGCAGGTGATGTTCCAGCAGGAGGGGAAGCAGCTGATTCCCATGTCATTCTCAGAGGCTCGGGAGCTGGGCTACGTGTTCCACCTCACCCAGGGGAGACTGGTGTTCCGCTCACCCTACACACCACGGTCTGTCATGGGGTCTGTCTCCATGGTGAGGATTTAAATGTCCCGTTCAATGGCTTCCTTTATCTTGGTTGTCTTCAGGCTTGCTTAATTTGACATTAACGACCTCGACTGGTGGTTGTATTCCGAGAGGGTCTTTCATTGCGTAATGTTTAAAGCCAGGGTTATGCAGGATGGGAAGGAAGCCACTTATTTAGACTACTGAAATGCACTGTTGGCAAGTACACTTGATCCATTCTTCAATTCCAGATCAATGGTTCAATGGTGGAGGTGGTCCATCCCATACTGTTCTCCAGGCAGAGATGGGTGGTTATGATGGTGGACTGGATTGTTGCGTGCAGCACTAGTAAGTTCCAGTGCAATATCAGGTTCCACATTATCATGGTTCGGACCTGAAGGGACTTGATTGTCTTAAGCAATAGTGATGGCACAGTTAAGCAAATAATACTTTCACCTATGAAGTTATTTCAGATCAGTGAGATGTTTTGATCATTCAGTTGCAGAGGAATAATTGCTCACAGGGTCTTAACACTTGTAATGTCTTTCCAGATGAAGGGATGTATGATGGGGCGGGGCTGGTCTGGCAGACCCCCACTCTGCTGTCCCCGCTGGTCTCTGGCCTCTCTGGGTTGGAGAGCAGCAAGATCTCAATGGGGGTGGATGGTCAGCTCCTGGATGAGCCCATCACAGCAGAGCGAGGCTACAGCCTGGACATCAGTGACACCACTGTCCAGATCAGCATCCCTTTCAACGCTGCCGGAGGATACAGAAAAGTCAGTAGCTTACTAGGCCGGCATCTGACCATTCACATGGAGACTTACCTTTTATTCTGATCCAGAGAAGCTTCAATTGGCTTCAGTCACTCATGTCCTCTGTACACCTTGAATATTCTACTTTGTACCATATAACCTCATGGCAGATGCTTCATAACGGTTTCAACTCTTCCAGAGCTTTGTGAAGGACAACATGTATCATGAGTTCTATGTGATCCGTCTCTACTATGAACAAATCTTTCTTGATGACTGTGGTGTGGAGACCAGACTCCGCCTCCACAGGCCCATGAACACACCTCTTCTGATCCAGCACCTCTCCATCATTAACCGTAAGGAGTTCTACTAGCCAATCCGAAGTGGATCTTCAGCTCCGTGGTCATGATTGCTAATGACCCTGTTGTCCTTCTCCCACCACAGAAACAGTCCTTGAGGATCGTGTGTTTACTGTTTACCTGGGGAACCTTTACTACGATGTTGACCTGGTGGCTGTGAAGCTCAATGGTCACAACTTCACCATACTAGAGGCGACTAAAAGTGGCCTCGTCATAACCACGGTCCCCCAGCCCAATAGTAACCTTCATGCCTACATTCTCAGGCTGCCATTTGAGGATGCTGCTGTTCACAAGCTGGTAAAGAGAAATTTTGTGTTTACTCTCTAATGAACTACTGTGGTCTCTCAGTATTTCCTCGTGACTTCTCATTGGAGGATATCCAAGGTTCCTCCCCTGAACTTTCTCCAATGGGTTATGGGGACCTGAGATTCACCCCTAGTTTGTGGATATAAGATTTTGTTTCTCAATGAGTGTTCATATCCATAGTACTCTCCAGAGGGGCTTCTTCAGTTCTCGATGGACATCAACTACACTTTGGTCATCCTGCCTCAAGAGGAGCCCTTCTACTACCTGGCCTCAGTCGTGGCTCAGTTCAATGATGTCTGTAAGTTGACTTGAACTTCAGTGAGAGACCTGGGATGGAATGCGATTTCTCAAGATGGTTTTCCGAGCCTTCTGGTTCTGACCACTGCTTAATGTGGATGCAGCCCAGCGATCTACCATTGTTTACCCCTGATGTCATCTTGGCACTATTGACTAAACTATTGGCCCGATCTTCTCTTCGTCAGTTCCTCCGGTCTTCAAAGGCGTCTGCAATGAGAAAAGCATCAGTTTCCAGATGTCCCATAAGCCATTTGACTACCTGTGGGAGGTGGGCGTTGGCCCCTACATTCTGACCGCAAATCTGGCAGCCAAGCGGGGCTACATCATGCAGAATGACAGCAAGAGTCTGACCCTGGAAGTGCCCCTCTTCTCTGTTGGCTACACTTATAAGGTGAGATGCTCATTGGTCAAGCGCTTAAATTGGCTTGTCGTTGGCTCAAGTAGGAGTTATAATTATTTAAAATGTACCTGCTTTTTTTTCTCCCAGGACATCAATTTGAAGCAGTTCTACGGCTCATTTGAAATTCACTCACGACTTCCAAAGACCTTGGAGGTCAAGAGTTCCTTGGCCAAAGCTTGTCTCTTCCAGACTACTGAGGTCATAGGTAACTACTAGTGCCTCATCTTTGCCTTCAACTTAATTTATTGCCTGACTGATTAGTGTTGCTCATTCACTTTGTTCTAGCCCAGCTCTAACACAACTTTCTCTAGTGTGTTCCACTGAAGGGGTGGTGACAGTGGTTACTGATGTGACTCTGGCCATCCCTGGAGCTGAACCCAACGGAACCTTTCTCCTGGACTCTACCTGCAGGCCTCAAGAGACAGATGGCACTAGGGTTCTCTTTAGCTTTGGACTCCACACCTGTGGTACCAGGGTCCAGGTATAACTGTCCAACCCATACAATTTGAATCATTCAAGTGACTGGCCCTACCAGTGACTACTTCAAATGAGTTTGTCAGCATCTAACCTGGTGACCCAGAACTCATCTTGCTTAATTTGTTCAGCTGCATGACTTAGGTCTTAGAATTTGCCCAATCCTGATGCGTCCAAATAAACGCTGGAACTACTGCTGTTATCAATGCATCCCGTCATTGGTTCAGGCGCAGAATCGGTCCACGAGATCAGCAAGCCTCCATCTCATACAGGCTGAATATTTAAATTAATATTCACTTTGACTGACAGGTGTCTATATTTCTCATGAGGCCTGTCAAGGGAACAACCATTTAGTTTATAGACATGGCTTGCAATAGTTTGATAATTTTCATAGAATTTTGTTCAGGCTTGTGAATTCCTCTTGTCATCTAGGTTGACCATCAGCATGTTACCTATGAAAATGAGATCAACGTTGAGCACAAGATCCGATCTGTGAATGCACCAGTCAAAACCAGCGATACTGCCTCTGTGTACGTGACTTCACGAATAATCTACTGCCTCATTTATTTTAACCCATATTCACGTCAGTCATTATCTCTCACTACAGGCACTTGTGGCTTTAATGTTCAGCTCTCTTTTTAGGATTACAGTTCGGTGTGTCTATCCACTGAGTGACCTATACAAGCTGTTTGCATATTGGCGCTTTGATGCAGACTCTCCGGGAGTTGGCACCATCTTGACTAGAGTTCCTGTAACAAGTAAGTGTTCGGTAGTTGTGCAGCTAAAGAGGGTGGTAACTGCTACAGCTTTTTACACCTGACTCTCTGTCCAATCATAGCATTTCAGCCCACCTTTCCACCCACCACCAGAAGACCGTTGACCTCCACAACTACTTCCAGCACAGGCCTTAGTCCTGGGAGGGAAATGCCTGGCATCAACCCTAGGGCTAAATACGTCAAAGTCTTCAGCTGGCAAATGAACCAACCTAAAGGAACCACTTAGGCCCAGACCCCAGTCACTCTCCATACAATGGTATGAGATGGAGAGATCTGTTCTACATGTCATATTCCTGGATGAGATCGAACTTCATTTTATTCTCTCCACAGGAACAAATGAAACCACTGACTGAATCGGGAGTGGTTGCGGTGTTTGAATATAATTAAGTCTGGTTCTTAATAAATATGTTCTTACAATCTGTACCTTGTCCTGGTTGTTATGGGATGTGGCTGCATCCAGTTTGGGGATTATATCACAAGTGAGGACTTTATTTGGGAAATAAGTTGGCTCGGTAAATGCTTTGTGCGACGCTTTCATGTCACTTAAGACGCATGTTGGCCTTTAAGGGGGGGATCAGCAGTTCTAACCGTGGCCATTTTCAGTTAACTGCTGCAGGATGTGGCTTGACTCATTTAAGCACTCGGCTTTATAGACTGCTTTTTGGTAGCAAGGCGTGACCATGAGATCAAAAATAATTAACCATGTTGAGGCTAGTGTTACTAGATATTGCGTCAAGCAAGCTCGAGGCAAGTTGTATTCCAAAATTAATGGCTCAACTACAGATTCCCCTTTATCGTTCTTAACTTAAAGCCTCTGTAGGCAAGCTTTTTGTAGTACTTCACTTAATGGCGCATGGCCGGCATAGCTGAGCACATGCTAAAGAAACAAAGTCTTCTGTGACTGCAAAGGGTTTTGCTAGATTTAAGTTGACTTGTCATGAGGATGTCTGACTACTTGGTTATGCCTAGAATGTAAGGCTCAAACACTGTCAAGTTATACACATTTTACCTGGATGCTTTAATGCTGTTAACAGGTACCCCAGTTCTGACCTTACACAACACACTGCAACAACCAGTGTCAAGTTGCATGTTATTGAACTGCTAAATTGTAACTGGTCCCATCAGAACGTGGCATAGGTCTAGATTGCACTACAACAGGTGGCACAAGTCATATCCTGGTAGTGATTCAGCCAATTAAAATCTTTAAAGTTGGCGGTGGTCCAGCTTGTTCATTGATGGCAGTGTCATTAACAGGCTACTTGAGTGTCGGCGTAGTTGATTTGATAATCAGAATCACATTTGACTAGTCAAATTGCTCCAGACAACTAGCCTTGAGCTAGATGCCAATGAGCATCCAACATTGGTAGGCCTATAGTTGGCTTTTGGTTAGAAGCATTTGATTATGCAATGGCATAGGCTTCATTATTTCTTGATTTGTGTGCACAACTATTCTCAAAGCGAGACCAATGTGAACGTAGGCATTT
>NW_027016700.1:0-7153 GCF_036934945.1 Oncorhynchus masou masou
ACTTTTTTTTGGGGGGGGGGTTAAAAAAATAATTCTAAACCTGTTTTTGCTTTGTCATTATAGAGTATTGTGTGTAGATGGGAGTGGGGACTATTTCATAAATTTTATAATAAGGCTGTAATAAATGTGGAAAAGTCAAGGGGGGGGGCACCCAGCAAATATGTTGAGAAGACGACTATGCCCGACTTCTAATATAACTTTGGTTTTGGTTGAAAAGACGTATTTTTCATGTCGCTGAAAAGACACCTATAAAAAGACGTCTACGGCTCGTTTCGGTTGAAAGTTGAAAATACGTATTTTTCAGGTCGTTGTTTTAACGACATGCAAAGAACATAATTTCAGTGTACTTGTAGCCTATACACATGGACCAAGTAACTAAAAAGATTGTCACAGTTTGACAAATTAACGATCACACCACTCATTACATTACTCCAGTATTTGCACAAAACATTCAGTCAAAGAATACTACAGTTGAAGTCGGAGGTTTACATACACATAGGTTGGAGTCATTAAAACTCGTTTTTCAACCACTCCACACATTACTTGTTAACAAACTATAGATTTGCCAAGTCGGTTAGGACATTTTTCCAACAGATTTTCCCAACAATTGTTTACAGACAGATTATTTCACTGTATCACAATTCCAGTGTGTCAGAAGCAGAGGTCAACCGATTAGGATTTTTCAACACCGATACCGATTATTGGAGGACCAAAAAAAGCCGATACCGATTAATCGGACGACTTTTATTTATTTATTTGTAATAATGACAATTACAACCATTTCTGAAGGAACACTTATTTTAACTTAATATAATACATCAATAAAATCAATTTAGCCTCAAATAAATAATGAAACATGTTCAATTTGGTTTAAATAATGCAAAAACAAAGTGTTGGAGAAGTAAAAGTGCAATATGTGCCATGTAAAAAAGGCTAACGTTTAAGTTACTTGCTCAGAACATATGAAAGCTGGTGGTTTTAACATGAGTCTTCAATTTTCCCAGGTAAGACGTTTTAGGATGTAGTTATTATAGGAATTATAGGACTATTTCGCTCTATACCATTTGTATTTCATATACCTTTGACTATTCTAAAGTGTTATAGGCACTTTAGTATTGCTCGTGTAACAGTATAGCTTCCGTCACTCTCCTCGCCCCGAACCAGGAACACATCGACAACAGCCACCCTCGAAGCATCGTTACCCATCGCGCCACAAAAGCTGCAGCCCTTGCAGAGCAAGAGCAAACTTCTACAAGTCTCAGAGTGAGTGACTCTCCGATTGAAACGCTATTAGCGCGCACCCCACTAGCCATTTCACATCGGTTACACCAGCCTAATCTCGGGAGTTGATAGGCTACTACTGTACTCAATTCAATTTCAATTCAAGGGGCTTTATTGGCATGGGAAACATGTGTTAACATTGCCAAAGCAAGTAAGGTATATAATATATAAAGTGAAATAAACAATAAAAATTAACAGTAGACATCACACATACAGAAGTTTCAAAACAATAAAGACATTACAAATGTCGTATTATATATATATATATACAGTGTTTTTACAATGTGCAAATGGTAAAGGACACAAGATAAAATAAATAAGCATAGATATGGGTTGTATTTACAATGGTGCGTGTTCTTCACTGGTTGCCCTTTTCTCGTGGCAACAGGTCACAAATCTTGCTGCTCTGATGGCACACTGTGGAATTTCACCCAGTAGATATGGGAGTTTTTCAAAATTGGATTTGTTTTTGAATTCTTTGTGGATCTGTGTAATCTGAGGGAAATATGTCTCTCTAATATGGTCATACATTGGGCAGGAGGTTAGGAAGTGCAGCTCAGTTTCCACCTCATTTTGTGGGCAGTGAGCACATAGCCTGTCTTCTCTTGAGAGCCATGTCTGCCTACGGCGGCCTTTCTCAATAGCAAGGCTATGCTCGCTGAGTCTGTACATAGTCAAAGCTTTCCTTCATTTTGGGTCAGTCACAGTGGTCAGGTATTCTGCCGCTGTGTACTCTCTGTGTAGGGCCAATTAGCATTCTAGTTTGCTCTGTTTTTTTGTTAATTCTTTCCAATGTGTCAAGTAATTATCTTTTTGTTTTCTCATGATTTGGTTGGGTCTAATTGTGCTGCTGTCATGGGGCTCTGTAGGGTGTGTTTGTGAACAGAGCCCCAGGACCAGCTTGCTTAGGGGACTCTTCTCCAGGTTCATCTCTCTGTAGGTGATGGCTTTGTTGTGGAAGGTTTGGGAATCGCTTCCTTTTAGGTGGTTATAGAATTTAACAGCTCTTTTCTGGATTTTGATAATTAGTGGGTATCGGCCTAATTCTGCTCTGCATGCATTATTTGGTGTTCTACGTTGTACACTGAGGATATTTTTGCAGAATTCTGCGTGCAGAGTCTCAATTTGGTGTTTGTCCCATTTTGTGAAGTCTTGGTTGGTGAGCGGACCCCAGACCTCACAACCATAAAGGGCAATTGGCTCTATGACTGATTCAAGTATTTTTAGCCAAATCCTAATTGGTATGTTGAAATTTATGTTCCTTTTGATGGCATAGAATGCCCTTCTTGCCTTGTCTCTCAGATCGTTCACAGCTTTGTGGAAGTTACCTGTGGCGCTGATGTTTAGGCCAAGGTATGTATAGTTTTTTGTGTGCTCTAGGGCAACAGTGTCTAGATGGAATTTGTATTTGTGGTCCTGGTGACTGGACCTTTTTTGGAACACCATTATTTTGGTCTTACTGAGATTTACTGTCAGGGCCCAGGTCTGACAGAATCTGTGCATAAGATCTAGGTGCTGCTGTAGGCCCTCCTTGGTTGGTGACAGAAGCACCAGATCATCAGCAAACAGCAGACATTTGACTTCAGATTCTAGTAGGGTGAGGCCGGGTGCTGCAGACTTTTCTAGTGCCCGCGCCAGTTCGTTGATATATATGTTGAAGAGGGTGGGGCTTAGGGAGCTGCATCATAGGGATGTCTAACCCCACGACCCTGTGTGAAGAAATTTGTGTGTTTTTGCCAATTTTAACCGCACACTTGTTGTTTGTGTACATGGATTTTATGATGACGTATGTTTTACCCCCAACACCACTTTCCATCATTTTGTATAGCAGATCCTCATGCCAAATTGAGTCGAAGGCTTTTTTGAAATCAACAAAGCATGAGAAGACTTTGCCTTTGTTTTGGTTTGTTTGGTTGTCAATTAGGGTGTGCAGGGTGAATACATGGTCTGTTGTACGGTAATTTGGTAAAAAGCCAATTTGACATTTGCTCAGTACATTGTTTTCATTGAGGAAGTGTACGAGTCTGCTGTTAATGATAATGCAGAGGATTTTCCCAAGGTTACTGTTGACGCATATTCCACGGTAGTTATTGGGGTCAAATTTGTCTCCATTTTTTGTGGATTGCGGTGATCAGTCCTTGGTTCCAAATATTGGGGAAGATGCCAGAGCTAAGGATGATGTTAAAGAGTTTTAGTATAGCCAATTGGAATTTGTTGTCTGTATATTTGATCATTTCATTGAGGATACCATCAACACCACAGGCCTTTTTGGGTTGGAGGGTTTTTATTTTGTCCTCTAACTCATTCAATGTTATTGGAGAATCCAGTGGGTTCTGGTAGTCTTTAATAGTTGATTCTAAGATCTGTATTTGATCATGTATATGTTTTTGCTCTTTATTCTTTGTTATAGAGCCAAAAAGATTGGAGAAGTGGTTTACCCATACATCTCCATTTTGGATAGATAATTCTTCATGTTGTTGTTTGTTTAGTGTTTTCCAATTTTCCCAGAAGTGGTTAGAGTCTATGGATTCTTCAATTACATTGAGCTGATTTCTGACATGCTGTTCCTTCTTTTTCCGTAGTGTATTTCTGTATTGTTTTAGTGATTCACCATAGTGAAGGCGTAGACTCAGGTTTTCCGGGTCTCTATGTTTTTGGTTGGACAGGTTTCTTAATTTCTTTCTTAGAATTTTGCATTCTTCATCAAACCATTTGTCATTGTTGTTAATTTTCTTCGGTTTTCTATTTGAGATTTTTAGATTTGATAGGGAAGCTGAGAGGTCGAATATATGGTTAAGATTTTCTACTGCCAAGTTTACACCTTCACTATTACAGTGGAACGTTTTTCCCAGGAAATTGTCTAAAAGGGATTGCATTTGTTGTTGCCTAATTGTTTTTTGGTAGGTTTCCAAACTGCATTCCTTCCATCTATAGCATTTCTTAATGTTACTCAGTTCCTTTGGCTTTGATGCCTCATGATTGAGTATTGCTCTGTTTAGGTAGACTGTGATTTTGCTGTGGTCTGATAGGGGTGTTAGTGGGCTGACTGTGAACGCTCTGAGAGACTCTGGGTTGAGGTCAGTGATAAAGTAGTCTACAGTACTACTGCCAAGAGATGAGCTATAGGTGTACCTACCATAGGAGTCCCCTCGAAGCCTACCATTGACTATGTACATACCCAGCGTGCGACAGAGCTGCAGGAGTTGTGACCCGTTTTTGTTGGTTATGTTGTCATAGTTGTGCCTAGGGGGGCATACAGGGGAGGGAATGCTGTCACCTCCAGGCAGGTGTTTGTCCCCCTGTGTGCTGAGGGTGTCAGATTCTTGTCCGGTTCTGGCATTTAGGTCGCCACAGACTAGTACATGTCCCTGGGCCTGGAAATGATTGATTTCCCCCTCCAGGATGGAGAAGCTGTCTTCATTAAAATATGGGGATTCTAGTGGGGGGATATAGGTAGCACACAGGAGGACATTTTTCTCTGTTAGGATAATTTCCTTTTGAATTTCTAGCCAAATGTAGAATGTTCCTGTTTTGATTAGTTTAATGGAGTGAGTTAGGTCTGCTCTATACCAAATTAGCATACCCCCTGAGTCCCTTCCCTGTTTCACACCTGGTAGTTTGGCCTAGGGCATCAGTGGTTCTGTCTCCTCTATACCAGGTTTCTTGCAGGATGACAATGTCTGTATTCTTACCGATTTCTTTGGTGAAGTCCGGGTTTCTGCTCTTCAGGCCAAAGGCAGATGACCTCAGGCCTTGGATATTCCAGGATGAAATAGTAAAGGCTTTTGTTCCATAAAGTGTCCAATGTTGTTGGTCGTGGTTTGGCCTCAGGCCAGTAAGTGTGAGCAGAGCCTGCTGAGCATCTGGTACATGCCATTGGCTTGGGCGAGTGTGAGAGTGGGGGTCGGGACTGTTTGCCCGCTCACTACCTGGGCGTATGTGTGGCTTCCATGTTGAGGCCCTCTTTGCGGGGGTGGGGTGCATGGGGTGGGCAGGAGTGGCATAGGTCTGATCTGAGGGGGCCTAAATGGGGTGTGGGCATGGTTGACGTGGGGGTGTTGATTGGTTGGGGTAGGGGTGTGGATGTGTCTGGGTGTGCGGTGGTCTGGATGTAATTCCTCTTGGCGTGGGTCCTCTATGTGTAGGTCCAGGGGGGGGTCCTGCAGGTCTGGGAGGGTGTCTCGCTGGTCTGGGTGGGGTGTCAATTGATCTGTTGCTCCTGTGTGAAGTGTTGGGGATACGTTTGAGAGCGATGTCCTTTAGAGTTCGGGCAAAGATGGGCACTGCTGCCTTGTAGAGGTGGACCTGGTCATAGAGGCTGTTCAAGTCCAGGGTGGAGTGGTGGGCCAGGAAAACGTTTGGTTTTGAGGCACAGTCACGGGAAATACTTGCGTTTATCCGCTGTATTGTGGCAGGGTGGAAGTCTTTTCGTGGTAGCACGGTGGAGATAACCACTTGTGCGTTGGGGAAAGTAGAAGAAGCCTTTTCAATCACTCCCTTCAGTGCTGTGGCCACTCTTTCCTGCTGTGCCCTCAGGTTGTTTGTGCCTGTGTGTATTATTATGTGGCTGGGTGAGCCTAGTTTGGCCTCAGACAGAAGATCTAGGGCGCTCTGGGTGTTTGGACACCAGAGTTTAGACACACTGTGTTTGGGAAAAAGTTTTTTTCTTCTATATATTTCCCATTTGAGTCCATAAGTAGTACAATCTGTGTCTTGTGTTTGTCCTCAGTGGGTATGGGGGGGTTGTCAGAAGGGCTATCAGGGTGGCTGACAGGGGAGGTGCTCAGAGGGGGTGAGACTGCTGTGGTGTCGAGACTTTTGTTGGGTGCTGAGGTGGGCTGTTCTGCTGGCTTCTCTGTGGGGGTGGCCACCTCTCTAGTGGGTTGTTCTCTGTCACACGCCGTCCCCCTCAACCTCTCCTCCATCCCCCTCACCCTCTCCTCCATCCCCCTCACCCTCTCCTCCACCAGCAGTCTGATACTCTCCTCTAGTGCTCTGTTCTGCTCCTCTTTCTCCTGTTGTATTTGTCTCACCACTGTCCAAAGTGCAGATATGTCTCTGTCCACCTCCAGCTCTCCTGGTCTGGTTAAGGGGCTGTTGTTGTGCTGGGCTGTTGTCTGGGTCTGTGCTGACTGAAGTGTAATCACCTGCTGTTCCAGCTCCACCTGCCTTATCTCCAGCTGGGTGAATTTGTCCTTCATTTCAATGAGGGAGTGGTAATCTGTGCTGGGAAGTTGACTCTCCGCTGGGGGTTGCTCGTCTGTGGGGTTACATAGTGAAGAGGTCTGGTCTGACCCGCTCGGTGTGGGGGTATCTTTATCAAGGGAGAGCTTCTCCTGCTGGGCTAATTCTTTGATTAGGTGAAAGTCCAGCTGAAACTGTTTGGGGTTACTCTGTACCATCACTGTTCCGGACTTATAGATATTAATATTACTTGACTCAGAGTCCTCGTTATCAAGTATTCTGAGTTTCCACCCCTCGTTAACCCCCCCTCTCTTAACAAAGGGGTAGTGTGCTAATATAGCACTGTGCCATGCCAGGGGATGGTTTGTGTGGAAGATAAGGTTGCTGATGTTCCCATTTTTGTAATAGTCAGCAAAAAGTGTCTCTTGATTTTCCATAAGGAGCTTAATTTTGTAATCTTTTCTTGACTTATCATTCTTCACATGCAAAGGGTACTGTATTTTAATTACCTCTGAACAGCGGGAGGGAGCCTCTAAGGCCTCTCCATTTGGTTGGGGTAGACTGTGTGACTCTCCTGCCATTGTTGGGCTAATGGGCTTTGACACCTCTCACTTGACATGTCAGTGCTAGTTGAAGCTGTATCAAGCTTGGCAGAATTATGTTAGAATTCAGTCCTTATAAAGTAATG
>NW_027016700.1:7653-50000 GCF_036934945.1 Oncorhynchus masou masou
AAAAACCCCAAACAAAACCTCAGGGGAGCATCTTCCCTCCCCATCACCCTACAAACTACCTTTCCCTATCTCCCCGTCCCTAATCTATCCCCTTACAAATCTAAATGACACCCAGCCCTAAACCCCCTTCCACCCTCCCGAGCAGCATGCTGCCCCCACTTCCTCTCCTCCCTCTTCATCCTTCCCCCTCAAATCTCCTTCCACCCTCCTCACTATCCCTTCCACCCCCCAATCTCTCCCCGTCTTCACCATGTTCTGCCTGGCTTCCCACAGCCCCCGTTTAAAGAGACTCATGAGAAGCCAGAGCAGAAACCTGTCCCTATCCGTCCCTCTCGCTCTCCCTACACCTCTCTAACCTGGCCCACGTCAATACAAAATCCCCTCTTACCAAACCTAACAACACCCGTGCCCTAGCCCATACTACTCTGGCAAAGGCACAGTCCCAAAAGACATGGCGAACAGTCTCCTCCCTGCCACAAGAGGATCTTGGTCGGGTGGGGGATTGCACCAAACTATACCGGTACATGATGGAACGTACCGGCAAGCACTTATGGAGGCTGAACCAATTCAGGTCCTTGAGCCTGTTGTCCAGGCCCCGCGCCTGCACTCCCTCCCAGAACACTGCCGAGATGCCCACTACAGGCGCCGGACTCCCTGCCTTTCTGACCTCCTCGTACAGGTGCCTGTGATCTAAACCTACTCGGGCAACTTCAACCTCAGGGTGCGCACGCAGCCACTTGGCCGCATGACCAAAGTGCCACGGCAGCTGTTCCGCCCGAGGACCCGTGTTAGACCACACCATTACGCTTCTCGCCTGATACGAGAAGAACACCCGCAGGAGGTAACCGGACGGGTGTATCACTGGATGAGCAAGCTCCGTTAACCTCTTGATACTACCCATCCCGGATCCGGTATCGTGAATACAGCCTCAGGCTCATTACCATAACGCAACGTTAACGATTTCTGAAAATCGCAAATGAAATGAAATAAATATGCCTGCTCTCAAGCTTAGCCTTTTCTTAACAACACTGTCATCTCAGATTTTCAAAATATGCTTTTGAACCATAGCAAATCAAGCATTTGTGTAAGAGTATTGATAGCTAGCGTAGCATTTAGCGTATCATTTAGCACGCAACATTTTCACAAAAACCAGAAAAACAATCAAATAAAATCATTTACCTTTGAAGAACTTCAGATGTTTTCAATGAGGAGACTCTCAGTTACATAGCAAATGTTCAGTTTTTCCTGAAAGATTCTTTGTGTAGGAGAAATCGCTCCGTTTTGTACATCACATTTGGCTACCGAAACGAACCGAAAATTCAGTCACCAAAACGTCAAACTTTTTCCAAATTAACTTCATAATATCGACCGAAACATGGCAAACGTTGTTTAGAATCAATCCTCAAGGTGTTTTTTCACATATCTCTTCATTGATATGCCGTTCGTGGAAGCCTGCTTTCGTCTCAGAATCCCATGGAAAAATACCAGCAGCTGAAGATGACGCACCAATTTCGACGGAGGACACCGGGCGGACACCTGGCCAATGTAGTCTCTTATGGTCAATCTTCCAATGATATGCCTACAAATACGTCACAATGCTGCAGACACCTTGGGGAAACGATAGATAGGGCAGGCTCATTCCTGTCACATTCACAGCCATATAAGGAGACAATGAAAAACAGAGCCTCAAAAATCCTGCTCATTTCCAGGTTGCAGTTTCATCTTGGTTTTGCCTGTAGCTTCTGTTCTGGGGCACTCACAGACACTATCTTTGCAGTTCTGGAAACGTCAGAGTGTCTTCTTTCCAAAGCTATCAATTATATGCATAGTCGAGCATTTTTGTGACAAAATATTGCGCTTAAAACGGGCACGTCTTTTTATCCAAAAATGAAATACTGCCCCTAGAGTTCCAAGAGAAAGAAACAAGAAAGAAACAAAAATTGCATCCAGCTTGAGGGGGAAATGTGGTACCCCCCTACCTCCCTCCCCGATGGGACAGAGCATGCGTGCCCTGGCGACCCACTCGCACCTGCCACTCCACATTAACTGAAACACAAGCCTCACTAGAGGCCTCCTCAGACAAGCCGGCAATGGGTAGATGTACGCCAAATACAAAAGAGATGGCAACACATCCACCTTTAGGACCAGGACTTTGCCCATAAAAGACAAATACCTAGCCTTCCACATTGCTAGCTTCCTCTGTACCACTGCGATACGCATGTTCCAGTTTAGCGTCGCTGAGCCGGAGGTCTCAAAATGGACCCCGAGAATCCTCAGGGCCCCCTCACAGAGAGATAACCCCCCGGGCACATTCGTTCTACCGCGCCATCTTCCAAAATACTTGACGGAAGACTTTGCATGGTTCAGAACCGCTCCCGACGCTCGGGTGAAATCCCCAAAGATGGCAAGGGACCTTGTCAGGCACGAGTCCTTGCACAGCAGCACGGAAGTGTCATCGGCGTACTGCGTCATCTTAAAAATAAATAGGATAAATAAAAAGGATCTATTCACGCGATCAAAGGCTTTCGCCTGATCTAGCGCTGCTACCATTAAAGGCAGTCCTCTATCTTCAACCCAAGCGATGGAGTCCCTGATTAACTGTAGGTTCCATCTAATAGAGCGGCCCTCTACCCCTCACGTCTGATCCTCATGGACGACGTAGGGAAGGGCTGTGCGCAACCGGTCTGCTAAAACCTTTGCAAGTAGCTTGTAATCTACACACAGCATGGTCAACGGCCGCCAGTTGCCAAGGTCTGTTACTTCCCCCTTCTTATATAAAAGTGACAGCACATCAACAGCCATTGATCCCCCCGGGACCCCCGTCTCAAGGATGGCCTTCAAGACTTCGAGGACCACTGGTCCAAGTATACCCCAAAACTTGAGATAAAACTCAGCCGGCAGCCCATCCATCCCAGGCACCTTCCCTTTTCCCATCCTCCTAAGAGCGCTCTCAACCTCTTCCAGTGAGATCTGGGCCTCCATCACTTCTCTAATGTCCTCAGGCAACCGCCTGGACAAGTGTTCTAAAAAAACATTACACTGCTCTAATTCTATTTCCCTTTCCTTAAATAAACCTTGGAAATGATCAGTTGTCACCCTGACCATATCCTCTGGTTCTCTAACTATACTACCATTTTCTTCCCTAACACCATGCATTACCTTCCAACTCTGTCTTGCCCTAACCGACTTAAAGAACATAGCAGAACAAGTCTCATTGTGTTCTAGAAAGCCACTAGGCGCACGCTCCAGGAAAGCTCGAGCCTTCCGTTCCTGCAACTCACTGAGCTGCGCCTTTAGGGTTGCGGATCCCTCCCAGTCAAACGTCCCGCCGAGGTTGCCTGCCTCATACTCGAGTTCAATTAACCTTTGGATACGATCCACCTCCCTCCTCTCCTCCCTTTTTTCCTCTTGCAATACCCTATTATAAAAGCCCTAATCCTCACCTTAACTAATTCCCACCACTCTAACAACCCCTCGCACATGGACCGGAGGCCTTCAAGCCTCCAAAAGAAACCATAAAACCCGTCAACAAAAGCCTGCTCCTCCAGCACATCCCGATCTAACTTCCAGTACCCCCTACCAAAGAGGCAGACTGGCGACCCCACCTGCAGGAGCACCCCGTCGTGATCCGAAAAGAAAACAGGCAACAGCCGCCCAGACAACTTACCCAAAGACCTGGGTACAAAAATATAGTCGAGCCTCCGCTCAACCCCCCTGGAGTTGCGCCATGTAGGACCGGCCATTTTCGGAGTAGTGTGCAGACCACCATCTACCAGACCATGGCAAGCCATTAGCCCGGCAATGGCGCCTGCACTGCTATCCCCCCCTATTCCTAAATCTGTATTAAAATCCCCCCCTATCACTAATTTCCTATTTGTGACACACAGGGGCGTCAGACAGTCCACCAACTCCCTCCTGTCTGCCACCACCTGTGGCCCATACACCACCACTAATCTAAATTTACAATCCCCTTATCGTGACATCCACCCCTATAACCCTCCCCTGCATTACCACAAAAGAATCCTCCACTTTTACCTCCCTGTGCCCACACAAAATCCCTACCCCCGATGAGTGCACCCCCCCAATACCCCAAACCGACTCCCCCTTGTCCCACTCCCTCTTAAACCTACTAACATCCCCTCCATCCCTCAGGTGAACCTCCTGTAAAAAACAAAAATCAAACCACACACCCTCCAAATAACTAAAAACCGCCCTCCTCTTAACAAAATCCCTTAAACCCCTTACATTTAAACTAACAAAAGTAAAATTAGACCCCATGAAAGAATAAAATAAAAACATGTAATACACTCAAATACTAAACCCAGACAGAAAAAAAAAAAAAACAGGAGACTCACCCGATGCTCCCCTGCTCCATATCTACCCGTGAGAACACCATCCGTCCTCCCGACACCCCCCCCTCTTCCTCCATCTCACCAACCCAGGAAGCAGGAATAGTGTTTGGCTCCGGGGTGCCCTGCACCCTGGGTCTACTCCCACACCCCTCCCCCTCCCCAGCGCTGCAGCTGGTTTGGAAAAAAATAGGGGAGGCTGAGTCCCCAAACAAAAACCTCCCCACCTCCTCCTGTACCCAGTCCTGGGTCTTGTTATGTGTGTCCCCACCCAACAGAAGTTGAGGGCCTGGGGAAACCAGCAGCAATCCAGAGGTTTCTCCCACCCCCATCGCTCTCTTGGCCATCCCCTCTCTCTCACTGTCGGCCAATCGCACCCTCCTCTTCACTCTCTTCTTTGGTGATGGCGGCAGTGGAGAGATACCACCCTCCCCCCCCCCCGCCAGCTCCTCCACCATACCCCTCATCTCTTCCACCAGGGTACTTTCCCCCCACTCCACTTGCTCTTCCACCGTCTCCTTCTCCACCACCCCTCCCTCGCTTTCTTCTCTCTCATGCTCCTCCACTCGGTTGCCTTCTTCCGCCGCTTTTCCTGGTTCTCCTACTCCCGTGCCTTCAGTTTCCTTCTCTCTTCCATCCTCCGCTTCTTGCTCCTCCTCCTTCCTTGCCACCTTCCCCTCTGGACCTGTACTCTGTTCATGAGGCATGCTTCCTTCCCCTCCTCTTCTTCCCCCATCCCCCGCTCCTGCCCCCCCCAGCCGCAGACGCGTATGACCTATGACGAGCCGGGCACCCCCCGCCACAGGTGTGCTAACGAGCCACACCCGTGGCACGTCTTAGGCTCGTCACAATCCTTCGCCTCGTGCTCCCCAGATCCACAAAATCTGCATTTTCTTGTGCTGCACGAGGCGAAGATGTGGCCGTAGGCCATACAGCGCCTGCAAAATGGGGGCTGACGTGCATAAAACAACGTCCCCCTGTCAGCCCCTAGGGAGAACATAGCAGGAGGATGGAGGTAGCCACCATGTCCCTTTGGGTCCTCCCTGAGGAGGGCCTGGAAGCCTCTCCTCCCATTCCAAAACCCAAGGGAGTCTTTGAGGTGCCTTGATGAGGAGACGTTATCCATGTATCTCCCCAGAAAGGCCCTCACCTCTTCGTCCTTAACGTATGGGTTGTACATGTTGACGGTTACAACCCTAAAGTTGTTCCTCGCCAGGCTTGTTATTTCATAATGGCTCATCGGCCTCTCACCTCCCAACGCTCTTGCTCTTCTCAGGATATCATCATGTTTCTCCTCTGTATTTAGTGCCACGTCGTATGCTCCCTCCAATGAGTTGCCTTGGAAACAAAACACGTCCTTCACCGTCAGCTTTAGAATCCCCATCAAGATTGTCCTTCCAAAAGTTTCCCGTCCTAAAGGCTCCACCTCCTTCTCCTTCCAAGCAAACCGAATCGTGTTGGCCAGCCCAATCCCAGGGACCGACCTCCGCAAGGAGAATGGCGCACCCGTCTCACGTTCTCTTCTCTTCTCTTCCAAAACAAGGAAAAAAGAAAAACCAAAGTGACCGAGCCTATTCTGGTGCAAACAAACAGAGACAGGAACAATCACCCACAAAATACCCAAAGAATATGGCTGCCTAAATATGGATCCCAATCAGACACAACGATAAACACCTGCCTCTGATTGAGAACCACTCCAGGCAACCATAGACTTTCCTAGACAACTATACTAAACACAACCCCATAAATCTAATAAACCCCTAGACAAGACAAAACACAAACATCACCCATGTCACACCCTGGCCTAACCAAAATAATAAAGACAACACAGAATACTAAGGCCATAATAACTATCTTCCATAGTCTATCATAATAACTATCCTCAATAGTCTATCATAATAACTATCCTCTATAGTCTATCATAATAACTATCCTATTATTTATTTCTTCTTCTTCTCTCTGTCTCTGTCTTTCTCTCACCTCTCCCCCATCTCTCTCTCTCCCTCTCCCTCTCTCTCCCTCCCCCTCTCTCTCCCTCCTGCTTCTCCCACTCTCTCCTCTCCCCTCTCTCTCCCCCTCACCCTCTCTCCATTTTGTCCTATTCAAATCTGAACTCTTCTAAGAATACATTTGAACAGATGCAAATGAGAACAAGTGAACAAATGAATGTTTAATCTATGCTTTTATGATGAAAAAATGCAAATGAGGATGAGCGAATGAATTAATGTTTAATGAAAAGCTTGTTTAATGAAAAGGACTTATTTAATAGCCAGGGAGCTGACTTAGCGATGTGCTACAGACTGTCCCCACCACCACGCATGAAAGGAGCACCATTATATTTTGGCAAGGAGTTTATACAATACATTTAGACGAACAAATGCTACTAATCAGTTGGACATGATTGACAGAGAGAGTGAGGAATGATGTGTGTATGTGTGTGTGTGTGTGTGTGTGTGTGTGTGTGTGTGTGTGTGTGTGTGTGTGTGTGTGTGTGTGTGTGTGTGTGTGTGTGTGTGTGTGTGTGTGTGTGTGTGTGTGTGTGTGTGTGTGCACGCGTGTGTGTGGTATTTCAGTTCCTCCTCTATGTGTTTAGGATACCATTGTGTAAACAGAGAATCCAATTATACTTAAATGAGATGGGCTGTTCTCAGTGACCGGAGCACAGATCTTCTCTCTCGCTGGGTTTGATATGAGGGCCAGACTGAGACCACACATGGAGGGAGATATTACAGCACCAGGCTCATTAGCCGTTGTTGTCATATTCACAGATCTCACAAGGCAGAGCGAGAGAAGGAGTAAGGCAGATAGAGGGAAGAGAGGAAATAATGGATATTTAATCTGGGCCGATCCAGTCCTCTGGATGGAAGTGTGCGTGCGTGCGTGTGTGCGTGCGTGCAGGTTTAAGTTTGCTCTTCTCCTAGAAGTACCTTTAATCTCAATGTTAATTAAGCCTGATCTGGCGCTGAAGATGAATCCATAAAAAATCCTAGCTGACTACCACCGTCATCCTCTCTTCCTGACCCAATCACCTGAGGAAATATGAAGTGTAATTGGTTAGTAAATGGGAACTGACCAAAGCCTACATAAGGCAAATTAATCTCACACCACCATGCTGCAGGAGGAAAGTCATTGCAAAGTTTATGGTGTTGACATAGTTCACACTATCTTGGTGGCATCCCCACCATATGGGATAATCATGCATCAGTAGTAGTGCCATTTTGTTTCAAGAGGCACTGTGCAATATTGTATTTGACTAGTTATGTCTAAATGCTGTTTGTAAGTGCTGTATTTTAAAGCTAATTGTCCTCGGGGGATAATAAAGATGCTCTACTCTACTGGAAATAATAGGACTGTGTTTGTCACCATTTACACTTCACCGTGTAATATATTATAGCTGTATTTCCCCTTACTTACCTACGTAGCTGGCCCTATTTGGCCCAATTATTTCCTCAACCCTATTTCTCACAACAAAACTGCCCGGATAGCATTTTGCTCCATCTCATTCCAGGTGGCAGAAACCAAATAGATGAGAGAAAGCCACGCTGCTTTGTTATACACAAATAAATAAACAGATCAGGTCCTTATTCATTCCGATGAGCTTCGTTCAAGTATTAGCTAGCTGCTGAGAGGCCATTCTATCTCCTGTTTGACCTTCCCACACCCCCTTGCACACCACTGCATCACCCACCCCCCCCCCCCTTCCCTCTCCATCCCCTCCGCTACAGTTGTGTAAGGGGGAAATGGGGCTTAACAAAAATATTGTCAAACTGCCTGGAAAGCAGAGGGGAGGAAGCCGGGCGCCAAATAGCCTCCATCTGAATTGCTAATTTAAGTTGAGAGAGAAAGAGAGAGGTCCTTAATAAGGCAGCAGAGGCTGTGTAGCTGTGTTAACCCTTTGGCTGTGTGGCTGTGTTAACCCTTTGGGTGTGTGGCTGTGTTAACCCTTTGGCTGTGTTAACCCTTTGGCTGTGTGGCTGTGTTAACCCTTTGGCTGTGTGGCTGTGTTAACCCTTTGGGTGTGTGGCTGTGTTAACCCTTTGGCTGTGTTAACCCTTTGGCTGTGTGGCTGTGTTAACCCTTTGGCTGTGTGGCTGTGTTAACCATTTGGCTGTGTGGCTGTGTTAACCCTTTGGCTGTGTTAACCCTTTGGCTGTGTGGCTGTGTTAACCCTTTGGCTGTGTGGCTGTGTTAACCATTTGGCTGTGTGGCTGTGTTAACCCTTTGGGTGTGTGGCTGTGTTAACCCTTTGGCTGTGTGGCTGTGTTAACCCTTTGGCTGTGTGGCTGTGTTAACCCTTTGGCTGTGTGGCTGTGTTAACCCTTTGGGTGTGTGGCTGTGTTAACCCTTTGGCTGTGTGGCTGTGTTAACCCTTTGGCTGTGTGGCTGTGTTAACCCTTTGGGTGTGTGGCTGTGTTAACCCTTTGGCTGTGTGGCTGTGTTAACCATTTGGCTGTGTGGCTGTGTTAACCCTTTGGGTGTGTGGCTGTGTTAACCCTTTGGGTGTGTGGCTGTGTTAACCCTTTGGCTGTGTGGCTGTGTTAACCCTTTGGCTGTGTGGCTGTGTTAACCCTTTGGCTGTGTGGCTGTGGTTACCCTTTGACTGTGTTAACCCTTGGGCTGTGTGGCTGTGTTAACCCTTTGGCTGTGTTAACCCTTTGGCTGTGTTAACCCTTTGGGTGTGTGGCTGTGTTAACCCTTTGGCTGTGTTAACCCTTTGGGTGTGTGGCTGTGTTAACCCTTTGGCTGTGTTAACCCTTTGGCTGTGTTAACCCTTTGGGTGTGTGGCTGTGTTAACCCTTTGGCTGTGTTAACCCTTTGGCTGTGTTAACCCTTTGGCTGTGTGGCTGTGTTAACCCTTTGGGTGTGTGGCTGCAGAGTGGGATCAAAGCTTTTCAAAACAGAACAGCCGTAAGCTTCTAGGGAAGGACCCCCCCCCCACCTCCCCCCTCTACCCCCATCCCTCTGGTTCTGTTTCTCTGCCTCCCTCTCTCAAATCCCCTTTTCTCCCAGCTCTAGTTTTTGGATGAGATCTCCCGTAGCCTGAAAGAAGATGCAAATGTCTGAATGTGTGTGTGACAGAGAGAGAGAGAGAGAGAGCGAGAGAAAAGAGAGGAAAGCTTTGTTTGAAATGTCTAAATTGGGCAGGATTTGTGCAAATCCACCGGTCTTTTTAACTGAGTAGGGAAACATGCTTTTGTCCCCACTAATAGGCTGTCCAGATAGCGTGAAAAGGTCTGCATTGTGATTGAGTGTGTGCCCGTTTGTGCGTCTCTGTGTATCTGTTGGTGTGTGCATGCATGCATGCGTGTCTTGTGTTTGTGCACGTGAGTATTTGTTGTGTATCTGTGCACTGTGCATGCTTGCGTGTGTCTCTCACATCATGTGATACATAGGGTGGTTGCCTCTTACTCCATGGCTGTGTCCCAAATTGCACCCTATGCACTTACTTTGGCCAGAGCCTCATCAGGTGCTGGTGAAGCGACAGAGCTCTTAAACAAAAGTAGTGTGCTTGGGAATAGGCTGCCATTTTGGACACAGACAGACATGTAGAGTCACTCGGGGCCCACTGGATCCCATTGGGACACGTTATGTCGCAAGCTACAAGGAATGTGTTCAATGTAGGTCATTGGATGTGATGTGAGCACAGGTTCTCTTCACACTGTAGCCTGATTCCATTTGGTGTGTGCCGCAGCCAACTCTATTTTCTATCGTTCATCATGGCAACATGTGTTTGGCGTGACAAGGAATGAGGTCCTTTCCATTTCCATGAGCATGTCAAGTTGAGTGGCAAATGAAAGCAAGGTGTCTCTATTGATGTGACACGAAGGCATACATATACATTTGGTTTAAGCAAAGGCTTTGCTTTCTTGTCAAACAGACGGAAAAGGGGTCTTAGGAAACATATACCAGAAAATGTCCCCTGCCCCATAGTCTGAAAAAATGATGCAAATTTGGGAGTGTGTGTGACAGAGACAGAGAGGGAAGGGGGGTCAAGAGTAACCAAATTGGTAAGAGAGAGAGAGAGAGAGAGAGAGAGAGTCTGAGACCTGATACTGTCATCTCTTCCACTGGCATACTGTTATGTTCAGCATATAACTGTTTTCTTTCTCTTTCTGTTGTCTGGAGGTCAAAGCAAGAGGGTTAAAACATTCTGGACAACCTCTCGCTCTTGCTCTCTCTCTTCTCTTCAGTTAATGTCACCTCCCCTGGCTCTTACTGACACCTACCCCTGAGCTACCTCTCTTTACATTTATTGTAACCAGAGTCCACACCCACTGAGATCTGATCGACACCGGATATCCATGGAAATTGAAAAGTAGTTGAGATTTGGTCAGTCCACCCTGGCCTTGATTCAACGTCCACAGATGGACCGGCCTTCATTTGACCCAAACATAGACGTAATGTACTGTACTGAGCTCTACTGTAACCTACTGAGCTCTACTGTACTCTACTGCAACATACTGAGCTCTACTGTAACCTACTGAGCGCTACTGTACACTACTATAACCTACTGAGCTCTACTGTAACCTACTGAGCTCTACTGTACTCTGCTGTAACCTACTGAGCTCTAATGTACTCTACTGCAACATACTGAGCTCTACTGTAACCTACTGAGCGCTACTGTACTCTACTGTAACCTACTGAGCTCTACTGTACTCTACTGTAACCTACTGAGCTCTACTGTACTCTACTATAACCTACTGAGCTCTACTGTAACCTACTGAGCTCTACTGTACTCTAGTGTAACCTACTGAGCTTTACTGTGCTCTACTGTAACCTACTGAGCTCTACTGTTACCTACTGTACTCTACAGTAACCTACTGAGCTCTACTGTAACCTACTGAGCTCTACTGTTACCTACTGAGCTCTAATGTAACCTACTGAGCTCTACTGAGCTCTACTGTAACCTACTGTGCTCTACTGTACTCTACTGTAACCTACTGAGCTCTACTGTACTCTACTGTAACCTACTGAGCTCTACTGTGCTGTGCTTTGATGTCCAAACTTGTGAAACATAGATGTCTATGATTGGTTCAGATTTGGTCTGGTCAGGAACAACCAAATTGGGTCTTGTATGGTGGCAAAGCTCATTAAAATAATAGCCAGTGTGTGGAATAATACCCATTTATGAAAAGGAGGATATTGCATATTTCTACCTTTGTGTACCTATTTAGGATACATCACCATGAAGAGAATGACACTCATATCTATAATAATATATTTCTGTGTAGTACAGATTAGGGACACATGATGAAATTCCATTACTGCAATTCTGTTACCGGGTGTAAATCTACTTCACTTTACTGTAGTTCAATAACCAACATGTTTTTAAACTCAAGGTGTCATGTCATAGCTGATACCCTATTGTTTCTGCCGACATCTATGAATATTAATTCAGAACAGATATTTAACAGAGTTTTTTGAAAACGTGGTCACATAAAAACCTGAGAGAGAGAAGGAAAGAGAGGGAGAGGAAGAGGGAGAGAAAGAAGGACACTGTGCTGTTGATACTACAGAGGCTACAGCTCTTACATGTATTACTCTCATTACATTTAATTGCTTTGAAGGCTACAGTACTACTTTAATAACTTCCACCTATTAAAAATGTTCAACAACATGGTTCATTTTTGAACAGCTTATACAGTAAAATACTGTAAAATTATACGAGGCGGCCCAGCGTTCTCCAGGTTTGGCCGGGGTAGGCCGTCAGTGTAAATAACAATTTGTTCTTAACTGACTTGCCTCGTTAAATAAAGGGTTAAACATAAAACTGGACATTGTCTACTCTGCTGCTCCACCCTGTTCCTGTACCTGCCTGTTAACACCCCCATGCAGTGCGTTTGTCATCTTAACTCTGACCAACACTCTGATCTGCCATTAAGACAAGGAGAAGAGAGGCTTACTGGTGTTACTGTTACAAATCCACTCCCAGCCACCCCACAAGAGCCTGGACTCCACTTCCCGCAGGATTAACGTGGTAGCGCTGGGCTACCATGACCACCGGTGGAAAGACCCGATGGGGGGGAGGGGAAGACCGACTGACAGAAATACAATGCGAGGCAAGAGAAGGACCGATCATTTGAGGGGGGAAAAAGGGAGATGGAAAGAGAGCGAGACAGAGGGAGGACAAAAGAGCCAGGGAAAATAGCGAGTGGGCAAGACATATAACGCACATTGAGTCTCTTATTTCCAGAGGGCCTTCCTCTTTGTGCTCTGTGTAAATATCACTTATTGACATTTTCACTTCGCCTCTTAACCCCTTAGGCTTTATTCAAACAGACCCTGTCAATCAAACCGGAGCTGACTGTCCTCTATTGTCAGTGTAGTAGCCTGTAGGCTGTGAGATGGTGATACACTGTCGTGATATACTGTAGGCCCTGGAGTGTGCAGGGAAACGTAACATCTTTCCTCATTTCTACCAGCGTGTCACCTGTGCAACTAGAGAGAAAAAAACTCTAGATCACCTTTACTCCACTCACAGAAACGCGTACAAAGCTCAGCCTCCATTTGGAAAATCTGATCATATCTCTATCCTCCTGATTGCTGCTTACAAACAAAAACTCAAACAGGAAGTACCAGTGACACGCTCAATTCGGAAGTGGTCCGATGAAGCGGATGCTAAGCTACAGGGCTGTTTCGCTAAAACAGACTGGAATATGTTCCAGGATTCATCCAATGGCATTGAGGAGTTTACCACATCAGTCACCGGCTTCATTAATAAATGCATCTACCACGACGTCAGTGACCGTATGTACATATCCCAACCAGAAGCCATGGATTACAGGTAACATCCGCACTTAGCAAAAGGCAAGAGCTGACGCTTTCACGGAGCGGGACACTAATCCAGATGCTTATAAGAAATCCCACTACAACCTCCGATGAGCCATCGTATAGGCAAAGCGTCAATACAGGAATAAGATTGAATCCTACTCCGTCGGCTCTAACGCTTGTCGGATGTAGCAGTTTGCAAAATTACACGGATTCCAAAGGGAAAGCCAGCCTCGACCTTCAGGGCAAGCAACACTGGACCATGAGAGCACCAGCTGTTCTGGACGACTGTTTGATCACGCTCTCCGTAGACGACATAACGGTGGTAGGCCTGATCACCGGCAATGATGAGACAACCTATATGGAGGATGTCAGAGACCTGGCAGTGTGGTGCCATGACAATAACATCTCTCGCAACGTCAGCAAGACAAACAGCTGGTCATGGACTACAGGAAAAAGAGGGCCAAGCATGCTCCTGTTCACATCGCCGGGGCTGTAGTGGAGCAGGTCGAGAGCGTCAAGTTCCTTGGTGTCCACATCACTAAGGATCTATTATGGTCCACATACACCAACACAGTCGTGGATTGCACGACAATGCCTCTTCCCCCTCAGGAGGCTGAAAAGATTTGGCACGTTCAGATCCTCAAAATGTTCTACAGCTGCACCCGTGACAGAATCTTGACTGGCTGCATCATAGGTATAGAAACTGCTTGGCATCCGACCGCAAGGAACTACAGAGGGTAGTGCGTACTATCTAATACATTACTGAGGCCGAGCTCCCTGCCATCCAGGACCTCTTTACCAGATGGTGTCAGAGGAAAGCCCTACCAATGGTCAAAGACTCCAGCCACCCAAGTCATAGGCTGTCATAGACTTCCCGGATTATATGCATTGACCCTTTTTTGACTCACATACGCTGCTGTTACTATTTCTTATCTATCCTGTTGCCTAGTCACTCTACTCAATGACTTTGTACCCCTGCACATTGACTCGGTACTGGTACCCCGTGTGTAGCCAAGTTATCGTTACTCATTTTGTATTTACTAGGACTTTTATCATTACGTGTTATTACTTTTCTATTATTTCTCTATTTTCTCTGCGTTGTTGAGAAGGGCCCGTAAGTAAGCGTTTCACTGTTAGTCTACACCTGTTGTTTACCAAGCATGTGATGAATAACATTTTATTTAATTTGGTCTCACACTAATGTCACTGTGACCCAGGCATGAGTGACTAACATACTGTAGATCCCTCTAAGGGCTGTCACTGTCCATCTGTGGTGGGGAAGGGAACACTGGAGCCAGAGAGTGTGTGTTTGTGTGTTTGTATGTGTTCCCATCTGTGTGTGTGTGTTCTCATCTGTGTGTTCGTGTGTGTTCTCATCTGTGTGTGTGTGTGTGTGTGTGTGTGTGTGTGTGTGTGTGTGTGTGTGTGTGTGTTTGTATGTGTGTCCGTGTGTGTGTGTTTGTTAGGGGTCTGTAATGGAGCAGCCCTGACAGGCAGATGGCTGGCCTCAGTGCCCAGTTCGCCCCCACATCCCACCCCAAACCCTGGTCTGTGTGTGGACCAGCCCAGAGGGCTACATGACCACCTGGGCAGTGGTGGCTTCTTCCCATACATACAGAGACACACCACTGATACTGTGTGCCTCAATGATGAGTCAAAGAGGGCCCTAAAACACTTAGCTAAGTAGGAAACCAACCGCCTACACACAACACTGGCTAGGCAGGAAGGCAGGCAATGCACTACCTAAGTGAAAGGGCCTTTTCTTCTCCACACCGACCAACGCTACTCAACTCCTCCAATTTCCACTGATCAGTTGCCATGGTGATGGTAAGTTAAGCGACCACCTGTGGGTGTTCGGTTGTGTTTTCCATTGTTGTAAAGAGTACAGGAAGCACCCACTTCAGACATTGACATATTGACTTGAATTAAAACATTTCAGAACACATAGCTATCATTTACTTTGGCAGGCTCAGTCCTGAATGAAGTCTTATAGGTCCTGCCCTTTTCATGCTACTGGTCTGAGCTAAACCAAGCCCTACTGGCCTGGTTACACCACTACCACCACACTTGCTTAAACTGTTCTGGAAAGGACAATGTGAAAATAAAATATCAGAGCCAGCACAGTGTGGTTCAGGTCAGCATAGTAGTGTGAATCAGGCATTTTCATTATTCTGATTTTTTTTTTTTAACCAGGAGAGTAAACTTAGTGCAGTTGCCAGGTAGTCCCAGGAGGCATTGGTGACTGCAACGACCCCCAGCCTCAGGGAGATTCTGGCCAGTCCAGATTGGAAAGGCCCATGCACTCCCACTTAGAGGGGTTGAAGCAGGGATTCAGGCATGGGTCAGAGAAGCAAAGAATCACTCAACGAGCTAGGAGGAAGGAAGGAAGGACAAGTCTCTCCTGCTTCTGCTGGACGACAATCTTCAGAGTTGCCGTCTCAGCTGGGTGAGGAGAGGATATTGTGTGTGTGTGTGTGTGTGTGTGTGTGTGTGTGAGAGAGAGATAGGCAAGGGAATTAAATTTTCCACTGAACAATACTCAAACCCTGACCTACCCTCCACTCCCTAGTCAGTGGCAGTTGCTATGGTTACCACCACCACCGATAATAGTCACATCAGGCCGGATTCGGACATTTGAAAAGGTCCTGAGAAGGTTGATATATGCCTTCCTCGGCGCTCACACACAAAAAAACAACACATCAAAAGATCACCCAGCACTGGGCACCAACTCACGAGGCTCAGAGCCACTGCGCTGCAATGGTTCACAATGCTATATCAAACTTTGAGAATACTATGAATACTAATGATACCTGGCACGTCCTAACTATTCGGGCTTTAAGCCTTCCCCAAACCGTAGCCCTAACCTTAGCCACATGGAATTAATGCTTAAACTGTTACCCTTTGAATCCTGAATGAATCCAGTAACCACTCTGAATTAATGTGTCAAAATAGATGTTCATCCTAATACGTTGAATTTGGAAATCTTGTTGGTAGATGGCCTGTTGTTGGAATCGGTGCTGCTGTGAAGATTGTAGGAGTAAGCCTAGATATCAAATTGACATGAACACTCCTCCCAATGCCTATTTGAAAGTACTCATTTCTGACCTTGAACAAGGTTATGTCTGGTTATCAATTCTAATATACATGTGTCTGGTGAACGGTATGTCTGTCTGTGTGTAATATTTGTGAGGAGACGTGTATGGGTTGTGTGGGAGTAGATGTGTGTGTTGATTCGCCGACAGTGGTTTTTCTCGTGCCAGCCTGCAGCCTAGTGAGCGAGAGCGTAAGCTAGAGAGCAGGCCTATCGGCTGCGCAGCTGCGTAAGGGCAGCTCTCATTGGTGGGGGTTAACGAGGTGGGGAGCACCTCTGCATCGGAGCAGGCCATGGATGAGTGAAGACACCGCACCTACCCTGAACTGTGTGAGAGAGAGAGGGGGGAAGTGTGTGTGTGTGTGTGTGTGTGTGTGTGTGTGCGTGCGTGTGCGTGTGCGTTTACACAGTCAACCCAATTCAGATATTGCGTCTTTTGACCAATCAGATCAACTCTTTTGGCCATAATTGGGCTGCCCGTGTAAATGCAGTCTATGTGTGTGGTGTGTGTGGAAGGAAGGAAATGAATTATTCAGAATGTTATGAGTGAATGTAATTTCTCTACAGGCCTATATTATGAATGCCAGCCTCACATTACTATATCTGCACAGTAAGTACGCGCACGTACAGTAAGTGAGTGTGTGCATCCATGTGCGCAGACAATATACACTTTCTTTGTGGTTCTATGCAAATGGGATGCACCTCACATTGCCGGACGCCCTCACATACAGTATCTGTACATTAGCATGTAGCCCATGTTTACATATCCCTATTTACCCTCCATGACAATAGGTAATGTTACTATGTATATCCTCCAGCAGAGGATTTGGCGGTTCAGGCCAATCGGCTTCATTGTCTCCCTCATCCCGAGACTATAGAATTAACAGATTAGTCAACCAGAGGGGGAGAGCTGGAATGTGCTGGTTGATTTGACAAAGGCAAGTGAGAGGGCAATTGTTAGAGGAAGTGTGCCTGGATTTACGTGTCTATTTTTGCGCATAATGAGAGAGAACCTGTATGCACGTGGACTTGATTCATGTATACCTTGCTTGTGTGTATACGTGCGTGTGTCAGTGTGTATGTTTTTTAGCGAACCTGCATGTGTCCGTCTGTGTCCCTGAGAGACATGGAGAGAGAGACAGCAAGCCAGAGAGAACGAAAGAAAGCGAGTGAAAGAGAGAGAGAGAGAGAGAGAGAGAGAGAGAGAGAGAGAGAGAGAGAGAGAGAGAGAGGGTGAATGTATTCCTCTGTAGGCTACCTAGGACTCTGGGGCTGAGTCACAGCAGATGGGGGCCATTTTTCATGCTGCATCTCTACACACTTCTTTTTACTGCGTTATTTTTTTATGACAGTCCACCCTGAGGATGTTTAGGCCCTTAAGGAGGCTCCTGACTGTGGAAAAGTAACATAACAGGCTGCCATTACCAAGTGACATTTTAGTTCTTCTTCTACATCACTGTACATCTGGATAATTCTTCTCTTGTTGGTTATTGTGACAGTCCTTATAGCACCACAACATGGGAATGGAGTATCTGAACGGAATACTCAAATAGATGGAAGTCTCTCCCTTTGTTGTGCTTTTCTCTCTTGCTCCCTTGCACTCCTTCTCTACCTCTCTCATGTGCTCTCTCTCTTGCTCCCTCTCTCTATTTTTTCTCTCTCTCATGTGCTCCCTCTCCTACATCTCTCTCCTCTGCATCTCTCTCTTTCTCTCTATCCCCTTCCCTCTCTCCCTCCCTCCTACCTGCAATTCCTATTCTCTCCATTCGTCATCGGTCATAAATCTGTAGCTACTTTGGTCTGGCCAGCACATATGAAACTCCGCTATTCATCATCAAAGCAGCTCTCAGTGCTACCCTCATTCAGTTTGCATTGGGTGGAAAAATATATTGGAATATTTACTGCCTAGTTTCATTGTTCATGAATTAGACTTTGGAGTGGTTATTTGAAATAGATGTAATGCGGTAATGCCCCCCTGTAGAACAAACTAAAACTGGGCCAGTGCCTCAAAAATACAAGGTCAGAAAAGCTTCATTAACATTTATCTGTATCGTAAGCCTCTACTCTATTGGTAAAGAACTCAGTCAAAAACAATAGACTGGCAGTATTATCATGAAGTATCAAGTTGTACCTGTACAAGGTACACATGGTATACACCGTCCAACAAAATACTTACTTGCAGGCTCCTTCTCTGGGGGGGGGGTGAAGATGGGAAGTGAAGA
Source organism: Oncorhynchus masou masou (assembly GCF_036934945.1). NCBI lineage: Eukaryota > Metazoa > Chordata > Actinopteri > Salmoniformes > Salmonidae > Oncorhynchus > Oncorhynchus masou. Next base: position 26,088 of record NW_027016700.1, read on the forward strand.
GCAATGAGGCTCCAGATGTCAGGATAGCTGTGTGTGTGGGAGTGTTTATATGTGTCAGTGAGACATCGATAGAGGTCCACAAACAGCTGAGTCCGTCTGTCTGCATGTGAGTGTGATCATGTGAACATGTGCATGTTTGCGTGTCAGTTAGTCAGTCAGTCTGTCAGGCAAACCGTACAAGTAGCTGTATCCCCATGACAGAGGACCAAGTGTGTGGATGCTGCGATACCCTCGTCCCTCTTTCAGTATTTGAGCCATTCCTATAAACCCAGCTCAATCCTGACACACTCTTTAAAGATGACCTCCATTTAGTTTTGAGCGTTGACAGACACGACAATAATATGGCAGGCTTATTTCCCAGAGCAAGGGGCATTGAGGCATAGATGGTATGTTTCTTCTCTCTCGGGTTCGCCTATCTTCCATTTGTCGCTTTCTGCATCCCCATTCTCAGAACTGTCACACAGACCAGCAAGCCTCTCTCTCCTCACCTGCCACTTTGAGGCTTGTTAAGGAGGGCTTCTCTTTCACTGTTGTGTGAATGTCTGTTGGGAAATATGCCATTTATTTTTTGTGCTATATGTGGTACACATCCGTGCATACACACACACATGAATGCATGCATGCACACCAGTGGATGCTCCTCTGAGGAGGAAGGAGAGGACCAATCCTCCTCAGTGAATTACAGAAAAAATGAAATAGTGAAACATTAAAAAAGTGATTATTTTTTAGATAAAACGATACTAAATATAATCACGTTACTAAATAACTGAGTAAAACACTGTTTTGCAATGGTCTACACTAGCCTCAACAGCACTCTTTGGGTAGCACCATGGTATAGCCGGAGGACAGCTAGCTTCTGTCCTCCTCTGGGTATGTTGACTGCAATACAAAACCTATGAGGCTCATGGTTCTCACCCCGTTCCATAGACTTACACAGTAATTATGACAACTTCTGGGACGATGTCATCCAACCTATCAGAGCTCTTGCAGCATGAACTGACATGTTGTCCACCCAATCAAAGGATCAGAGAATGTATCTAGTTGTCACGTTCTGACCTTCGTTAATTTTCTGTTCTGTGTTTTGTATTTCACCGTTCAGGACTGTTTTGTTTCATTCTCGTTGTTTTTGTTTTGTGTTCATATAATAAATACAATATGGACACTTACCACGCTGCGCATTGGTCCGATCTCTCCTACTCCTCCTCCTCAGAGGACGGAAGAGGAAGCCCGAGAAGGCAGCCCCAAAAATGTATTGGGGGGGCACACGGGGAGTGTGGATAAGTCAGGTAGGAGACCTGAGCCAACTCCCCGTGCTTACCGTGGAGAGAGAAGGACCGGCAGGTACCGTGTTATGCCGTGAGGCGCACGGTGTCCCCGGTGCGCGTGCATAGCCCGGTGCGGTACATTGCAGCACCTCGTATCGGCCGGGGCATCGAGCCAGGTGCCATGAAGCCGGCTCAGCACATCTGGTCTCCAGTGCGTCTCCTGAGGACGGGATTTTTGGCACCAGCCCTACGCATGGTGTCCCCAGTTCGCCAGCACAGCCCTCTCCTACTCCTCCTCAGAAGAGGACGAAAACCCTTACACTAGTGCTGAAAGCATAAGCTACAGCTAGCTAGCACTGCAGTGCATAAAATATGGTGAGTCTTTGACAGTAGTTGACAGTTTTTCAAAAATAAAGGTGAAGTGAGAGAGAGAGAGAATTATAAATATTTCCTTCTATTTTTTTCACTTTCACTTACTTAGCTAGCAAAGGCAGCTAGCTAGTTTAGCCTACTCAAACACCTGGCTCAAACAGAGGAATGCTAAGTTAGCTAGCTGGCTATGGCTATGAGTAGAGGAAAGCTCATAATAATGGCTGGAATGGAGTGAATGGAATGGTATCAAACACATGGAAACCATGTGTTTAATGAGTTCAATACCATTATATTTATTCCTTTCCAGCCATTACTATGAGCCCAATCTCCCCAATTAAGGTGCCATGATTGTAGCGGGTTTACAACCGCTTTAGTGCTATTAGCTATGCTGACTATGACGTTAGCTAATATGGTGACAACGATGTAGGCTGTGTGTAGTGGTTAGAGGTTATTAGGTTTGGGCGGTATCTAGATTGTCATACCGATTTTGTGCCATAACAAGATATTCAGAAATACCGGCACTGAACACAAGCGGTGCTGTTTACAAACCCCAACTGTGACTCTTTAATCCGAAGGTTAGCAATGCTAACAAGTAAATGTAAAATCCCATAGAGAATTTTAACTAAACGCTAACGAGCTCATTGTGAACATTTTGTACAGTTTCTATACAAGTATACAAATAACTAAAAAATGCTACAAACAGCTTGCTGCACACACAAAACAATCCAGGAGGGTATTTTATGCTGTTACTAAGCGAATGCTTGGTTTTGGAAGAAGCTAACCACTTAGTTAGATATCTAACTAGCTACTAAATTAGCAAACCAAATTCACAACCGCAGAGCATTAAACACATTTTAGACAGTTAACTTAATAAACTCAGCAAAAAAAGAAATGTCCTCTCACTGTCAACTGCGTTTATTTTCCGCTAACTTAACGTGTATAAATATTTGTATGAACATAACAAGATTCAACAACTGGGACAAACTGAACAAGTTCCACAGACATGTGACTCACAGAAATGGAATAATGTGTTCCTGAACAAAGGGGGGGGGGGTCAAAATCAAAAGTAACAGTCAGTATCTGGTGTGGCCACCAGCTGCATTGAGTACTGCAGTGCATCTCCTCCTCATGGATTGCACCAGATTTGCCAGTTCTTGCTGTGAGATGTTACCCCACTCTTCCACCAAGGCACCTGCAAGATCCCGGACATTTCTGGGGGAATGGCCCTAGCCCTCACCCTCCGATCCAACAGGTCCCAGAAGTGCTCAAAGGGATTGAGATCCGGGCTCTTCGCTGGCCATGGCAGAACACTGACATTCCTGTCTTGCAGGAAATCACGCACAGAACGAGCAGTATGGCTGGTGGCATTGTCATGCTGGATGTTCATGTCATGATGAGCTTGCAGGAAGGGTACCACATGAGGGAGGAGGATGTCTTCCCTGTAACGTACAACGTTGAGATTTCCTGCAATAACAACAAGCTCAGTCCGATGATGCTGTGACACACTGCCCCAGACCATGACGGACGCTCCACTTGTCAGTGAGGAGCACTTTTTGCCAGTCCTGTCTGGTCCAACAACGGTGGGTTTGTGCCCATAGGCAATGTTGTTGCCGGTGATGTCTGGTGAGGACCTGCCTTACAACAGGCCTACAAGCCCTCAGTCCAGCCTCTCTCAGCCTATTGCGGACAGTCTGAGCACTAATGGAGGGATTGTGCGTTCCTGGTGTAACTCGGATAGTTGTTGTTGCCATCCTGTACCTGTCCCGCAGGTGTGATGTTCGTATGTACCGATCCTGTGCAAGTGTTGTTACATGTGGTCTGCCACTGCGAGGACGATCAGCTTTCCGTCCTGTCTCCCTGTAGCACTGTCTTAGGCATCTCACAGTCCGGACATTGCAATATATTGCACTGGCAATATCTGCAGTCCTCATGCCTCCTTACAGCATGCCTATGGCACATTCACACAGATGAGCAGGGACCCTGGGCATCTTTCTTTTGGTGTTTTTCAGAGTCAGTAGAAAGTCCTCTTTAGTGTCCTAAAGGGGTGATCCTGAAAAAGGGACGTTTCTTTTTTTGCTGAGTTTAGTTATAAGATATCGAGCTGTCAAACATTTAGTTGTGATTTCCATACTGTAATTATTTCACCTGGCGCATGCTGCACAACAGTGAGTGACTCACAAGGCTCCGGTCTATCGTTGTTGTGTGCTTGTAAACAAACAACGTGTGACACGTGACTGGGGACTACCATAAGCTTCATAACAATGTGACAGGTGAAATGAAGAACGTAATGTTCTTTATGTTCTAACATATTGCACAAGTTCAATGCATGTATTTACATAAAAAGTAGCAAAAATAATAAAAGGCATTTAAAAACGTCAACAAAATAGTTTCAACGGTATTGATGGTATTAAAAAAGCATTCCGTGGCTTTTCCCAAATACCCCGGTATACGGTATATATGGTATCCCGTCCAAGCCTCGAGGTTATGATATGAATGTCTGGCTTGGAAAGGTTTTGTGGCCTATTCACAGAGAGCTGATGGTTGTGCACTGAAGTTCACAAGCGAAGGGAAAAGGTGAAAGGAGAGCGTGTAGATGTGAGAAAAAAATATACAATGAGCTAAGTGATCATGCTGTTTGTGCAGTGCATTCAGAAAATATTCACACCCCTTCCCCTTTTCCACATTTTGTTACATTACAGCCTTTTTCTAAAATGGATGAAAACATTTTAAAATCATCATCACTCTACACACAATACCCCATAATGACAAAGTGTAAACATTTTTTTTCTTTGCAATTTTATTGAAAATAAAAAACTGAAATTATTTATTTACATAAATATTCAGACCCTGCTATGAGACTCTAAATTGAGCTCAGGTGCATCCTGTTTTCATTGATCATCCTTGAGATGTTTCTACAACTTGATTGGAGTCCACCTGTGGTAAATTCAATCGATTGGACATGATTTGAAAAGACACACAACTGTCTATATAAGGTCCAACAGTTGACAATGCATGTCAGAGCATAAACCAAGCCATGAGGTAGAAGGAATTGTCTGTAGAGCTCCGAGACAGGATTGTGTCGAGGCACAGATCTGGGGAAGGGTACCAAAACATTTCTGCAGCATTGAAGGTCCCCAAGAACACAATGGCCTCCATCATTCTTAAATTGAATACATTTGGAGCCACCAAGACTCTTCCTAACCAAACTGAGCAATCGGGGGAGAAGGACCTTGGTCAGGGAGGTGACCAAGAACCCGATGGTCACTCTGACAGAGCTCCAGCGTTCCTCTGTGGAGATGGGAGAACCTTCCAGAAGGACAATCATCTCTACAGTACTCCACCAATCAGGCCTTTATGGTACAGTGGCCAGATGGAAGCCAGTCCTCATAAAAGGCACATGACAGCCCGCTTGGAGTTTGCCAAAAGGCACCTAAAGGACTCTCAGACCATGGGAAACAAGATGGTCACAGCCAAGACAATGCAGGAGTGGCTTCGGGACAAGTCTCTGAATATCATTGAGTGGCCCAGCCAGAGCCCGGACTTTAACCCGATTTAACATCTTTGAAGAGACCTGAAAATAGCTGTGCAGCAACTTTCCCCGTCCAACCTGACAAAGCTTAAGAGGATCTGCAGAGATGAATGGGAGAAACTTCCCAAATACAGGTGTGCCAAGCTTGTAGCATTATACCCAAAGGTGTTTCAAAAAAGTACAGAGTAAAGGCTCTGAATACTCATGTAATTGTGATATTTCCATTGTTTCTTTATAAATCCGTCAAAAAATCTAAAAACCTGTTTTTGCTATGTCATTGTGGGGTATTGTGTGTAGATCGATGAGGGGGAAAACAATTGTGTAGCCAATTGTGTAGCCTATTGTGTAGCCTAGAGCGATTTTCTAGGTTAGCCAGCCAGCTATTGTCGTTCTTTTAAAGTAACGGAACGCAATCAACCTTGCTAGCTAGCCAGCTAGCCCCGAATAGCAGCACTGTAGAAACTATTACACTCGACGGAACGACTTGATTAGTGTAGTGTCAACATCGCAGCCACTACCAGCTAGCCTACTCCAGCAGTACTGTTTCATTTCAATCATTTTAGTCAATAAGATTCTTGCTACGTAAGCTTAACTTTCTGAACATTCGAGACGTGTAGTCCACTTGTCATTCAATCTCCTTTGCATTAGCGTAGCCTCTTCTGTACCCTGTTAACTATGTGTCTATCTATCCCTGTTCTCTCCTCTCTGCACAGACCATACAAACGCTCCACAGCCACCCTAATCTGGTGGTCCCAGCGCGCACGACCCACGTGGAGTTCCTGGTCTCCGGTAGCCTCTGGAACTGCCGATCTGCGGCCAACAAGGCAGAGTTCATCTCAGCCTATGCCTCCCTCCAGTCCCTCGACTTCCTGGCACTGACGGAAACATGGATCACCACAGATAACACTGCTACTCCTACTGCTCTCTCTTCGTCCGCCCACGTGTTCTCGCACACCCGAGAGCTTCTGGTCAGCGGGGTGGTGGCACCGGGATCCTCATCTCTCCCAAGTGGTCATTCTCTCTCTCTCCCCTTACCCATCTATCTATCGCCTCCTTTGAATTCCATGCTGTCACAGTTACCAGCCCTTTCAAGCTTAACATTCTTATCATTTATCGCCCTCCAGGTTCCCTCGGAGAGTTCATCAATGAGCTTGATGCCTTGATAAGCTCCTTTCCTGAGGACGGCTCACCTCTCACAGTCCTGGGCGACTTTAACCTCCCCACGTCTACCTTTGACTCATTCCTCTCTGCCTCCTTCTTTCCACTCCTCTCCTCTTTTGACCTCACCCTCTCACCTTCCCCCCCTACTCACAAGGCAGGCAATACGCTCGACCTCATCTTTACTAGATGCTGTTCTTCCACTAACCTCACTGCAACTCCCCTCCAAGTCTCCGACCACTACCTTGTATCCTTTTCCCTCTCGCTCTCATCCAACACTTCCCACACTGCCCCTACTCGGATGGTATCGCGCCGTCCCAACCTTCGCTCTCTCTCCCCCGCTACTCTTTCCTCTTCCATCCTTTCATCTCTTCCCTCTGCTCATACCTTCTCCAACCTTTCTCCTGACTCTGCCTCCTCAACCCTCCTCTCTTCCCTTTCTGCATCCTTTGACTCTCTATGTCCCCTATCCTCCAGGCTGGCTCGGTCCTCCCCTCCCGCTCCGTGGCTCGATGACTCATTGCGAGCTCACAGAACAGAGCTCCGGGCAGCCGAGCGGAAATGGAGGAAAACTCGCCTCCCTGCGGACCTGGCATCCTTTCACTCCCTCCTCTCTACATTTTCCTCCTCTGTCTCTGCTGCTAAAGCCACTTTCTACCACTCTAAATTCCAAGCATCTGCCTCTAACCCTAGGAAGCTCTTTGCCACCTTCTCCTCCCTCCTGAATCCTCCCCCCCCCCCCCCTCCCCTCTCTGCAGATGACTTCGTCAACCATTTTGAAAAGAAGGTCGACGACATCCGATCCTCGTTTGCTAAGTCAAACGACACCGCTGGTTCTGCTCACACTGCCCTACCCTGTGCTCTGACCTCTTTCTCCCCTCTCTCTCCAGATGAAATCTCGCTTCTTGTGACGGCCGGCCGCCCAACAACCTGCCCGCTCGACCCTATCCCCTCCTCTCTCCTCCAGACCATTTCCGGGGACCTTCTCCCTTACCTCACCTCGCTCATCAACTCATCCCTGACCGCTGGCTACGTCCCTTCCGTCTTCAAGAGAGCGAGAGTTGCACCCCTTCTGAAGAAACCTACACTCGATCCCTCCGATGTCAACAACTACAGACCAGTATCCCTTCTTTCTTTTCTCTCCAAAACTCTTGAACGTGCCGTCCTTGGCCAGCTCTCCCGCTATCTCTCTCAGAATGACCTTCTTGATCCAAATCAGTCAGGTTTCAAGACTAGTCATTCAACTGAGACTGCTCTTCTCTGCATCACGGAGGCGCTCCGCACTGCTAAAGCTAACTCTCTCTCCTCTGCTCTCATCCTTCTAGACCTATCGGCTGCCTTCGATACTGTGAACCATCAGATCCTCCTCTCCACCCTCTCCGAGTTGGGCATCTCCGGCGCGGCCCACGCTTGGATTGCGTCCTACCTGACAAGTCGCTCCTACCAGGTGGCGTGGCGAGAATCTGTCTCCTCGCCACGCGCTCTCACCACTGGTGTCCCCAGGGCTCTGTTCTAGGCCCTCTCCTATTCTCGCTATACACCAAGTCACTTGGCTCTGTCATAACCTCACATGGTCTCTCCTATCATTGCTATGCAGACGACACACAATTAATCTTCTCCTTTCCCCCTTCTGATGACCAGGTGGCGAATCGCATCTCTGCATGTCTGGCAGACATATCAGTGTGGATGACGGATCACCACCTCAAGCTGAACCTCGGCAAGACGGAGCTGCTCTTCCTCCCGGGGAAGGACTGCCCGTTCCATGATCTCGCCATCACGGTTGACAACTCCATTGTGTCCTCCTCCCAGAGCGCTAAGAACCTTGGCGTGATCCTGGACAACACCCTGTCGTTCTCAACCAACATCATGGCGGTGGCCCGTTCCTGTAGGTTCATGCTCTACAACATCCGCAGAGTACGACCCTGCCTCACACAGGAAGCGGCGCAGGTCCTAATCCAGGCACTTGTCATCTCCCGTCTGGATTACTGCACTCGCTGTTGGCTGGGCTCCCTGCCTGTGCCATTAAACCCCTACAACTCATCCAGAACGCCGCAGCCCGTCTGGTGTTCAACCTTCCCAAGTTCTCTCACGTCACCCCGCTCCTCCGCTCTCTCCACTGGCTTCCAGTTGAAGCTCGCATCCGCTACAAGACCATGGTGCTTGCCTACGGAGCTGTGAGGGGAACGGCACCGCAGTACCTCCAGGCTCTGATCAGGCCCTACACCCAAGCAAGGGCACTGCGTTCATCCACCTCTGGCCTGCTCGCCTCCCTACCATTGAGGAAGTACAGTTCCCGCTCAGCCCAGTCAAAACTGTTCGCTGCTCTGGCCCCCCAATGGTGGAACAAACTCCCTCACGACGCCAGGACAGCGGAATCAATCACCACCTTCCGGAGACACCTGAAACCCCACCTCTTCAAGGAATACCTAGGATAGGATAAGTAATCCTTCTCACCACCCCCTTAATGATTTAGATGCACTATTGTAAAGTGGCTGTTCCACTGGATGTCAGAAGGTGAATTCACCAATTTGTAAGTCGCTCTGGATAAGAGCGTCTGCTAAATGACTTAAATGTAAAATGTAAATGTAAAACGATTGAATCCATTTTAGAATAAGGCTGTAACGTTTGAATGTGATCAGGGGTGTGTTCATTCTGCCGATTCAGTTAAAACACTTTCTTAAATGGAAGAAAACGGAACTAAACTGGGATTAAGATTCCTGAATTTGTCCAATACAAACTTTCATTTGTAACTGTTGGACTAGTGATTACACCCTAGATCAGCTAGATGCAGGTAACAGTGTGCAAGGCGGTATTGAAGGCGTCACTGTCTGTTTACACCTATGTTGTAAACTTTAGGGAATGTTTGAGTGTCTTGTAGTAGCCTAAACCTATGTTACATTGAGCTGGTTGAATGGAATATGAATGACAGTCATCCAATATCCTGTAATAGAAATCAGGCCAGTTTCATTTGTGCTGGCCAGCCAAAATAGCTAGAGATTCAAGGACGCAACTTTCACTGGGGACGGTGGGGACATTCCCCCCCCCCCTCCCACATTTTGAAATTGCATTTTTCTCCCCCGCTACTTTTCAGAGCAGTCGGGTAAGCTGTTTGAAGTGTTTACACGACTGGATTTAGGACTGGGAGGACACCACAGGCTGACAGGCTGTGTGACGGCAAAGGAAGCAAAACAGAAACTGGCTACTCTTTATTTGACTGATGTAGCTGGCAAGGTAACTGCTGTTTAACTTAACAGAAAAAAATGACTGTTTATTCGCAGTGCTGAGCTAGTATTGTAACTGACATGCAACGTTAGTTAATGTTTCATCCCCTCTCGACTGAGGTGAATGAGTGAGTGGCTACCACAGCCAGGTGGGGTCTAGCCTCTAGTTATCTGTCAGAAAGCAACATAAAGTGTCTATTATATCTAACAGCAGTTGTTTGTATGGAAATGTTTGTAGCCTTTGTTTTGTCCCGTTTCATCAGTAAATTAACTTGGCAAGCGAGAGAGAGAGCTGGCTAAAGGTTGGGTTACATTAGCTATTATTTTTGCCTCAATCAAACGAGACCTAAATGAAATGCTGTGCCCTATAGGCAATATCAAATGCGCAAAAATAATTTAAGAAATAGGTTAAATTATCAGAGATTCTCACTTGGCCCTTACGTTGTATTACTGGGCTATATCAGCCAATATGCTAGATGTAGTTTGAGTTGGAGAGACTTGCACTTTCTCTTGAACTATTGTATAGCCTACCTTTTAGGATTGGGGAGATTTTCAGATGCAGAAATATGGGTGATCAATATTCAGGCCTATTTCTTGGCAATGTAAACTATAGCTTAATCATAGACCTATTTAGGAAGTACATTTCCTTGGAAAGATAACTGCCCCGTGCTTCTCTGCCCATGTATACATAGGCTATAGCCTACTCTATTTAATTGAGAACACACGCGCACCTGATCTTACAGGTAGGGCTACTGAACTGGAAGCAGCAAGAATGTTGACAGTGACACTTGCTACATTTTGTATATTCCTATAGCATATAGCCTAACTTTAAGGAGGGCGATTTGCAGGCTGAGACAAATAAATGGGTATACCATAAAATTAAAATGCTCAACGGTCACCTTTTCCTTTTTAATTATGATTTTTTTTTTATAAGGATTGCACTTCGACTCACGTTGGTTGAGCACCCTCCACTTTTTTTCATTATCAATATTTATTTACAGACACTGTAGTAAACTACAGTCTAATCATATTCAGGTTTACTGCCACGTGATTCTCCACCCATGTAGGCAGCATACTCTATTTCAATGAGACCACACATACTAGGCGCACTTGAGGCAGCGAATTCTGAGTGCGTGAGTAATTGGAAAAATATGTGCTTTTAATAGGTAATCCATACTTACCTTTTTAATAGGTAATCCATACTTATTGAATATGAAAAGGCACAACGCTCGCCATTTGCTTTATAATACAAAACATACATAGCAGAAAGAGGACCGTTTGAAAATAATCTGTGGGACAACAAAAATATTTTCGTTCCAAAGTCGTCTGTCTGACTGCCAACTCCCGCCTGCAGGCATCCCGTGGGAATGCAGCCCCCTAGGGCTGTCAGTACACAACACTATGCTCATCATGTTTTAGCAGGATCAGATGGTGACAGGTGTCCCAGCAGGGTCAGACAGCCAGGGAAGACCAGTCTATGGAGCTCAGGGGAATTTCGCAGTATATTCTGTGAATGAAACCACTCATTGTTGAATTTGCGATTTCCAACTTATTGTGTAATGTTTAAGTCCAATGGCCGTTGAGCACCGATACATTTTATCTCTAATTTCTCTTTATTCGTTATCTTCAGATGACAAGGACTAAATAGGATTTGCCACTACATTGTCAACTTCATTCATGATGATGACTGCTAGCTAAGATTTTGAAAGTATGATGTTATCATGATCAGTCCAATCAAAGCTACTGTAGATATAACATGATTTGACATAATTTTATCTGTGGCCAATGACCTTAATTAAGCCTTCTTGGATGGGCACTTCTAATATAACTCTATAGCAGGACCCAAGGGGATAGAATTTTAGAGCTCTTAGACTTGGCGGGGATAGTGTACCCATGAGTGACAGAACATTGAGCCAATCACAGCGCAACGCTTCGTATTTTCTGCTGGTTTACCCCACCACCACAGAAAGCACCGAGCTGGGCTGAAACACCTGCATTTTGGAGCTGCCTTACTCAAGAAAACAAAAAAGAGACCATGTTTGAATGCGGTTTTATTAACTCAATGACATACACCCTATGATATGTGACACATATTAATGCCAAAATAACATGCATTTCTTTGCAAAAAAATGTGGGGCTCATAACAGGTGGGGCCCTGCCCCACTTGCCCTGAATGGCGGGTCGCCACCCTGGAGGGTGTCCTGTTTCTGTGTGTTAATGTATAGGGGTATGTGTGTTTTCATTCAACTTTTGTATTCCAAACCTTTCCCTTGAGACATCAAAAAGAAGATGGGAAGGAAGTTGTGTTGGGGAGATAGTTGAGTTATTGAATAAACTGGTGGGGGTTAAAGGTCGGTTAAAGGTGCAACACAATATTGATTACTAAATGATCATGGATCTATTTCAGTCTTATCAATCACTTAAATATTTATTCATCTTTTTCAACTGTGGGCATTTTTGCTTACATTTTGTTTTTCTAAATAGAGGTGGCTAGAAGGGACATGGGTCATATTAGATTGCGTAGAAATGCAGGAAATGTGCTTTAAGATGCCCCCCAAAAATGGGAGGACCCACAGACCCCATGCAATGTTATGTCCCCCTCTACAAATAGCAACTGCTAAATGATTTAAAAAGGCATAGTCAATCAGCAATAATATAATAATACTCTTAGCAAAAATGTTTATTTTTCATTTACAATATGTAGAATCTATGAGAAAGGAAAATCTCAGAACTTTTGTGAAACATCACAGCACAGTTGAAAAATATATGGCAAATAGAATTCAAAACAGGATGGTGTTCAGTGGGAGAGGTTGAGTGGAGCTGAAGGATGGGACTAAAAACAAACAACAGATAACTATTGTAAAATATACTGTCCGTAAATGTATATAGTATGTATAAGCTGGAAGTGGAAGCCTAAGTGTTGTAGTCCATTCATTTACTCCAATTAGGGGAGAGATTGTAGGATTAGGGGGAAAAAATAAAGGAAAATATATTTTAAAATATATATACAGTACCAGTCAAAAGTTTGGACACACCTACTCGTTCAAGGGTTTTTCTTTATTTGTACTATTTATTACATTGTGTGCAATAATAGTATAAACATCAAATCCATGAAATAACACATATGGAATCATGTAGTAACCAAAAGTGTTAAACAAATCAATATACATGTTATATTTTACATTATTCAAAGTAGCCACCCTTTGGCTTGATGATAGCTTTGCAAAGTCTTGGCATTCTCTCAGTCAGCTTCAACTGGAATGCTTTCCAACAGTCTGGAAGGAGTTCCCACAAATTCTGAGCACTTGTTTTCCTTCACTCTGCGGTCCAACTCATCCCAAACCATCTCAATTGGGTTGAGGTCAGGTGATTGTGGAGGCCAGATCATATGATAATGGACTCGTCAATGACAGTCCAACTAAGTGCATACCAGATGGGATGGCGTATCGCTGCAGAATGGTGTGGTAACCATTCCGGTTAAGTGGGCCTTGAATTCTAAATAAGTCACCGACAGTGTCACCAGCAAAAAAAAAAAACACACCATCACACCTCCTCCTCCATGCTTCACGGTGGGAACCACACATGCAGAGATCATCCGTTCACTTACTCTGCATCTCACAAAGACAGGCGGTTGAAACCAAAAATCTCAATCTCAACCAATCTTCTTCCTCATCAGACCAAAGGACGAATGTCCATTGCGCGTGTTTCTTGGCCCAAGCAAGTCTCTTCTTCTTATTGGTGTCCTTTAGTAGTGGTTTCTTTGCAGCAATTCGACCATGAAGGCCTGATTCACGCAGTATGCTTTGAACAGTTGATTTTGAGATGTGTCTGTTACTTGACTCTGTGACGAATTTATTTGGGCTGCAATCTGCAGCAGAGGTAACTCTGTGGCGGTGCTCATGAGAGGCAGTTTCATCATAGTGTTTGATGGTTTTTGCGACTGCACTTGAAGAAACTTTCAAAGTTCTTGAAATTTTCCAGATTGACTGACCTTCATGTCTTAAAGTAATGATGGACTGTCGTTTCTCTTTGCTTATTTGAGCTGTTCTTGCCGAAATATGGACTTGGTCTTTTACCAAATAGGGCTATCTTATGTATACCACCTCTACCTTGTTACAACACAACTGATTGGCTCAAACACATTAAGAAGAAAATAAATTCCACAAATTAGCTTTTAACAAGGCAGACATGTTAATTGAAATGCATTTCAGGTGACTACCTCATGAAACTGTTTGAGAGAATTCAAAGATTGTGCACATTTTTCATCAAGGCAAAGGGTGGCTACTTTGAAGAATGTAAAACATAAAATATATTTTGATTTGTTTAACACTTTTCTGGTTACTACATGATTCCATATGTGTTACAATGTAGAAAATAGTAAAAATAAAGAGAAACCCTTGAATGAGTAGGTGTGCCCAAATTTTTTACTGGTACTGTTTTTTATTTTTTATTTTACCTTTATTTAACCAGGCAAGTCAGTTAAGAACAAATTCTTATTTTCAATGACGGCCTGGGAACAGTGGGTTAACTGCCTGTTCAGGGGCAGAACGACAGATTTGTACCTTGTCAGCTCGGGGGTTTGAACTCGCAACCTTCCAGTTACTAGTCCAACGCTCTAACCACTAGGCTACCCTGCCGCCCCACTGTATATATATACACTGCTCAAAAAATTAAGGGAACACTAAGATAACACATCTTAGATCTGAATGAATAAAATATTCTTAATAAATACTTCTTTCTTTACATAGTTGAATGTGCTGACAACAAAATCACACAAAAATGATCAATGGAAATCAAATTTAGCAACCCATGGAGGTCTGGATTTGGGGTCACCCTCAAAATTAAAGTGGAAAACCACACTACAGGCTGATCCAACTTTGATATAATGTTCTTAAAACAAGCCAGAATGAGGCTCAGTTTTGTGTGTGGCCTCTACGTGCATGTATGACCTCCCTACAATGCCTGGGCATGCTCCTGATGAGGTGGCGGATGGTCTCCTGAGGGATCTCCTCCCAGACCTGGACTAAAGCATCCGCCAACTCCTGGACAGTCTGTGGTGCAACATGGCTTTGATGGATGGAGCGAGACATGATGCCCCAGATGTGCTCAATTGGATTCAGGTCTGGGGAATGGGCGGGCCAGTCCATAGCATCAATGCCTTCCTCTTGCAGGAACTGCTGACACACTCCAGCCACATGAGGTCTAGCATTGTCTTGCATTAGGAGGAACCCAGGGTCAACCGAACCAGCATATGGTCTCACAAGGGGTCTGAGGATCTCATCTCGGTACCTAATGGCAGTCAGGCTACCTCTGGTGAGCACATGGAGGGCTGTGCAGCCCCCCAAAGAAATGCCACCCCACACCATGACTGACCCACCGCCAAACCGGTCATGCTGGAGAATGTTGCAGGCAGCAGAACGTTCTCCATGGCATCTCCAGACTCTGTCATGTCTGTCACATGTGCTCAGTGTGAACCTGCTTTCATCTGTGAAGAGCACAGGGCGCCAGTGGCGAATTTGCCAATCTTGGTGTTCTCTGGCAAATGCCAAACGTCCTGCACGGTGTTAGGCTGTAAGCACAACCCCCATCTGTGGACGTCGGGCCCTCATACCACCCTCATGGTGTTATGTACTTGAGTGAAGACCCAAAAGCGGTTTTAACAGAAAACAGAGTTCTTTAATGAAAAACAGGAATGGCATAAATCCTCTTCCAACGTAGTCAATGGAACAAAAAGAACGTTAGTATAATGCAGGATGCACCTGCCAGGCAGACTCCGACAGGATAGGACAAGGTGGAAGCAAACGGGACGACAGCTTGCTTCTGGCATCAAAAACACAAACAAGAATCAGACACTGAAAGTTGCAGGAACAGAGAGAGAAATAGAGACCTAATCAGAGGGGGAAGAGAGAACAGGTGGGAAGGAGTGAATGAGCTAGTTAGGGGAGATGTAGAACAGCTGAAGAATGAGAGACAGAGAAGGTAACCTAAAAAGACCAGCAGAGAGAGACAGAGTGAAGAGAAAGGACAGGAACAGACATAACAAGACATGACAGTACCCCCCCCACTCACCGAGCGCCTCCTGGCGCACTCGAGGAGGAAACCTGGCGGCAACGGAGGAAATCATCGATCAGCGAACGGTCCAGCACGTCCCGAGAGGGAACCCAACTCCTCTCCTCAGGACCGTACCCCTCCCAATCCACTAGGTACTGATGACCACGGCCCCGAGGGCGCATGTCCAAAATCTTACGAACCCTGTAGATGGGTGCGCCCTCGACAAGGATGGGGGGAGGGACGAGCGGGGGCGCGAAGAACGGGCTTAACACAGGAGACATGGAAGACCGGGTGAACGCGACGAAGATAGCGCGGGAGAAGAAGTCGCACTGCGACAGGATTAATGACCTGAGAAATACGGAACGGACCAATGAACCGCGGGGCCAACTTGCGAGAAGCTGTCTTAAGGGAAGGTTCTGAGTGGAGAGCCATACTCTCTGACCGCAACAATATCTAGGACTCTTGGTCCTACGCTTATTAGCGGCCCTCACAGTCTGCGCCCTATTACGGCAAGTGCCGACCTGACCCCCTTCCAGGTGCGCTCGCAACGCTGGACAAAAGCCTGAGCGGAGGGACGCAGGACTCGGCGAGCTGAGATGAGAACAGCGGAGGCTGGTACCCGAGGCTACTCTGAAAAGGAGATAGACCGGTAGCAGACGAGGGAAGCGAGTTGTGGGCGTACTCTGCCCAGGGGAGCTGTTCTGACCAAGACGCAGGGTTACGAAAAGAAAGACTGCGTAAAATGCGACCAACAGTCTGATTGGCCCGTTCGGCTTGACCGTTAGACTGGGGATGAAAGCCGGACGAGAGACTGACGGAAGCCCCAATCAAACGGCAAAACTCCCTCCAAAATTGAGACGTGAACTGCGGGCCTCTGTCGGAAACGACGTCAGACGGAAGGCCATGAATTCGGAAAACATTCTCGATAATGATCTGAGCCGTCTCCTTAGCAGAAGGGAGCTTAGCGAGAGGAATGAAATGAGCCGCCTTAGAGAATCTATCGACAACCGTAAGAATAACTGTCTTCCCCGCTGATGAAGGCAGTCCGGTGATAAAATCTAAAGCGATGTGAGACCACGGTCGAGAGGGAATGGGAAGCGGTCTGAGACGGCCGGCAGGAGGAGAGTTCCCAGATTTAGTCTGCGCGCAGACCGAACAAGCGGCGACAAATCGACGCGCGTCACGTTCCCGAGTGGGCCACCAGAAACGCTGGCGAATGGAAGCGAGCGTACCCCGAACGCCGGGGTGGCCGGCTAACTTGGCAGAGTGGGCCCACTGAAGAACGGCCGGACGAGTAGGAACGGGAACGAACAGAAGGTTCCTAGGACAAGCTCGCGGCGACGGAGTGTGAGCGAGTGCTTGCTTTACCTGCCTCTCAATTCCCCAGACAGTCAACCCGACAACACGCCCGTCAGGGAGAATCCCCTCGGGGTCGGTGGAGACCTCAGAAGAACTGAAGAGACGAGATAAAGCATCAGGCTTGGTGTTTTTGAGCCCGGACGATAAGAAATAACAAACTCGAAACGAGCGAAAAACAGAGCCCAACGAGCCTGACGCGCATTAAGTCGTTTGGCTGAACGGATGTACTCAAGGTTCCTATGGTCAGTCCAAACGACAAAGGAACGGTCGCCCCCTCCAACCACTGTCGCCATTCGCCTAGGGCTAAGCGGATGGCGAGCAGTTCGCGATTACCAACATCATAGTTACGTTCTGACGGCGATAAGCGATGAGAGAAAAACGCGCAAGGATGGACCTTGCCGTCAGAGAGAGAGCGCTGAGAAAGAATGGCTCCCACGCCCACCTCTGACGCGTCAACCTCAACAACAAACTGTCTAGAGATGTCAGGTGTAACAAGAATAGGTGCGGATGTAAAACGATTCTTAAGAAGATCAAAAGCTCCCTGGGCGGAAACGGACCACTTAAAGCACGTCTTAACAGAAGTAAGGGCTGTGAGGGGAGCTGCCACCTGACCGAAATTACGGATGAAACGACGATAGAAATTAGCGAAGCCCAGAAAGCGCTGCAGCTCGACGCGTGACTTAACGGGCCAATCAATGACAGCCTGGACCTTAGCGGGATCCATCTTAATGCCCTCAGCGGAAATAACGGAACCGAGAAAAGGGACAGAGGCGGCATGAAAAATGCACTTCTCAGCCTTCACATAAAGACAGTTCTCAAAAGGCGCTGGAGGACGCGTTGCACGTGCTGAACATGAATCGAGAGACGGTGAAAAAATCAGGATATCGTCCATGTAAACGAAAACAAAAATGTTCAGCATGTCTCTCAGGACGTCGTTAACTAGTGCCTGAAAGACAGCTGGAGCGTTAACGAGGCCGAAAGGAAGAACCCGGTATTCAAAGTGCCCTAACGGAGTGTTAAACGCCGTCTTCCACTCGTCCCCCTCCCTGATGCGCACGAGATGGTAGGCGTTACGAAGGTCCAATTTGGTGAAAAACCTGGCTCCCTGCAGGATCTCGAAGGCTGAAGACATAAGAGGAAGCGGATAACGATTCTTAACTGTTATGTCATTCAGCCCTCGATAATCCACGCATGGGCGCAGGGACCCGTCCTTCTTCTGAACAAAAAAAACCCCCGCTCCGGCGGGGAGAGGAGGAGGAGACTATGGTACCGGCGTCGAGCGAAACCGACAAATAATCCTCGAGAGCCTTACGTTCGGGAGCCGACAGAGAGTATAATCTACCCCGGGGGGAGTAGTTCCCGGAAGGAGATCAATACTACAGTCATACGACCGGTGTGGAGGGGAGAAGTGGCCTTGGAACGACTGAACACCGTGCGCAGATCGTGATACTCCTCCGGCACCCCTGTCAAATCGCCAGGCTCCTCCTGTGAAGAAGAGACAGAGGAAACAGGAGGGATAGCAGACATTAAACAGGTCACATGACAAGAAACATTCCAGGATAGGATAGTATTACTAGACCAATTAATAGAAGGGTTATGGCGCACTAGCCAGGGATGACCCAAAACAACAGGTGTAAAAGGTGAACGAAAAATTAAAAAAGAAATGGTTTCGCTATGATTACCAGAGACAGTGAGGGTTAAAGGCAGCGTCTCACGCTGAATCTTGGGGAGAGAACTACCATCTAAAGCGAACAAGGCCGTGGGCTCCCCTAACTGTCTGAGAGGAATGTCATGTTCCCGAGCCCAGGTCTCGTCCATAAAACAGCCCTCCGCCCCAGAGTCTATCAAGGCACTGCAGGAAGCAGATGAACCGGGCCAGCGGAGATGGACCGGAAAGGTAGTGCGTGATCCAGAAGGAGAGGCCTGAGTAGTTGCGCTCACCAGTAGCCCTCCTCTTACTGATGAGCTCTGGCTTTTACTGGACATGAGGTGACAAAATGACCAGCGGAGCCGCAGTAGAGACAGAGGCGATTGGTGATTCTCCGTTCCTTCTCCTTGGCCGAGATGCGGATACCCCCAGCTGCATAGGCTCAGCATCCGAGCCGGCGGAGGAGGGTGGCAGTGATGCGGCAGGTGGCAGTGATGTGGAGAGGGGAGCAACGGAGAACGCGAGCTCCTTTCCACGAGCTCGGCGACGAAGATCAAACCGTCGCTCTATGCGAATAGCGAGAGCTATTAAGGAGTCCAGACTGGAAGGAACCTCCCGGGAGAGGATCTCATCCTTAACCTCGACGAGGAGACCCTCCAGAAAACGAGCGAGCAAAGCCGGCTCGTTCCAGTCACTAGAGGCAGCGAGAGTGCGAAACTCAATAGAATAATCCGTTATGGATCGATTCCCCTGACATAGGGAAGACAGGGCCCTGGAAGCCTCCTCCCCAAAAACAGAACGGTCAAAAACCCGTATCATCTCCTCCTTAAAGTCCTGATACTGGTTAATACACTCAGCCCTCGCCTCCCAGATTGCCGTGCCCCACTCACGCGCCCGTCCGGTAAGGAGAGAAATGACGTAGGCGATGCGGGCTGCGCTCCTGGAGTAAGTGTTGGGCTGGAGAGAGAACACCACATCACACTGAGTGAGGAATGAGCGGCACTCAGTGGGCTCCCCAGAGTAACACGGCGGGTTGTTGATCCTGGGCTCCGGAGACTCGGAAACCCTGGAAGTGGGCGGTGGATCGAGGTGGAGTTGGTGAACCTGTCTTGTGAGGTCGGAGACTTGGACGGCCAGGGTCTCAACGGCATGTCGAGCAGCAGACAATTCCTCCTCGTGTCTGCCTAGCATCGCTCCCTGGATCTCGACGGCGGAGTGAAAAGGGTCCGGAGCCGCTGGGTCCATTCTTGGTCTGATTCTTCTGTTATGTACTTGAGTGAAGACCCAAAAGCGGTTTTAACAGAAAACAGAGTTCTTTAATGAAAAACAGGAATGGCATAAATCCTCTTCCAACGTAGTCAATGGAACAAAAAGAACGTTAGTATAATGCAGGATGCACCTGCCAGGCAGACTCCGACAGGATAGGACAAGGTGGAAGCAAACGGGACGACAGCTTGCTTCTGGCATCAATATTACAAACAAGAATCAGACACTGAAAGTTGCAGGAACAGAGAGAGAAATAGAGACCTAATCAGAGGGGAAGAGAGAACAGGTGGGAAGGAGTGAATGAGCTAGTTAGGGAAGATGTAGAACAGCTGAAGAATGAGAGACAGAGAAGGTAACCTAAAAAGACCAGCAGAGAGAGACAGAGTGAAGAGAAAGGACAGGAACAGACATAACAAGACATGACACATGGAGTCTGTTTCTGACCATTTGAGCAGACACATACACATTTGTGGCCTGCTGGAGGTCATTTTGCAGGGCTTTGGCAGTGCTCCTCCTGCTCCTCCTTGCACACAGGCGGAGGTAGCGGTCCTGCTGCTGGGTTGTTGACCTCCTACGGCCTCCTCCACGTCTCCTGATGTACTGGCCTGTCTCCTGGTAGCGCCTCCATGCTCTGGACACTACGCTGACAGACACAGCAAACCTTCTTGCCACAGCTCACATTGATGTGCCATCCTGAATGAGCTGCACTACCTGAGCCACTTGTGTGGGTTGTAGACTCCGTCTCATGCTACCACTAGAGTGAAAGCACCGCCAGTATTCAAAAGTTACCAAAACATCAGCCAGGAAGCATAGGAACTGAGAAGTGGTCTGTCTTGCTAATTGCCTATAATTTCCACCTGTTGTCTATTCCGTTTGCACAACAGCATGTGAAATGTATTGTCAATCAGTGTTGCTTCCTAAGTGGACAGTTTGATTTCACAGAAGTGTGATTGACTTGGAGTTACATTGTGTTGTTTAAGTGTTCCCTTTATTTTTTTGAGCAGTGTATATATATATTTACCCCCAAAATGATGCAGACAATTACATTGACGGAAGCCACAACCTATCTGCAATATTAAAGCTGAGTTGTTCCCCCTTTTTTAAATGACCGATGAGGAATGGAGAGAAAATAAATTCCAGGTAAAGAGGGAGGGACGGAGGGAGGGAGGGAGAGAGAGAGAGAGAGTGAGGGAGAGAGATGGAGAGATGATTGAGAGAGAGAGAGAAATAGAGATGATTGAGAGAGAGAGAGAGAGAGAGAGACAGAGAGACAGAAAGAAATAGAGATGATTGAGAGAGAGAGAGAGAGAGAGAGAGAGAGAGAGAGAGAGAGAGAGAGAGAGAGAAAGAAATAGAGATGATTGATAGAGAGAGAGAGAGAGACAGAAAGAAATAGAGATAATTGAGAGAGAGAGAGACAGAAAGAAAGAGATGATTGAGAGAGAGAGAGAGAGAGAGACAGAAGGAAATAGCGATGATTGAGAGAGAGAGAAATAGAGAGAATGGCGATACACTGAGTTTACAAATATTAAGAAGACCTTCCTAAGATTGAGTTGCACCCCCCCCCCCCCCCCCCAAAGCCTCAATTCCTCGGGCGTGGACTTTACAAGGTGTTGAAAAAGCGTTCCATAGGGATGCTGGCCCACAGGGATGCTGGCTTCACACAGTTTGTATCAAGTTTGTTGAATGTCCTATGGGTGGTGGACCATTCTTGATACACACAGGAAACTGTTGACCGTGAAAAACCCACCAGCACCTACTACCGTACCCCATTCAAAGACAAAACTATTTCCTTTTGCCCATTCACCCTGTGAATGACACACATACAAGCGCATGCTCTACCGACATGTCTTTGTCGTCTCAAGGCTTGATAATAATAATTTAACTTGTCTCCTTTCCTTCAGCTACACTGATTGGAGTGGATTTAACAAGTGACATCAATAGGGGATCATAGCTTTCACCTGAATTCACCTGGTCAGTCTGTGTTATTTATGGAAAGAGTAGGTGCTCCTAAT
This sequence comes from Oncorhynchus masou masou, assembly GCF_036934945.1. Lineage (NCBI taxonomy): Eukaryota > Metazoa > Chordata > Actinopteri > Salmoniformes > Salmonidae > Oncorhynchus > Oncorhynchus masou. Next base: position 47,972 of record NW_027016700.1, read on the forward strand.
GTTTTGTACTCTCAGTGTATAGTACAGAGAAACACTCTGATTGCATTTTAGCAACCCTTTTCTGAGGTTGTGACAAGCATCTTTCCTTCACATGGTTGAAATGAAATCCAATTATGTCTGTAATGGCTTTCAACTCTTCCACTTCTTTAAAAGAGTCAGCTTGAATCTTAGCTGCTTGGCCTCAATGTGTTCTCTAAATCATTTCTATTCAATAGAGAGTTGAAGGCGATGATGTGCATGTTTTGGCCGAATTTGTCCCAATCACCCCTATGGGACCATTATAATGTTTAAAGTGTGTATTGTGAGTGAACTCTCATCAAAAGTTCTGCTTCTTTCCGCTGGCAAGTTTATTCTATGGTTATGGCTGTCAATTTGCATATTTTAATTAAATGACTTGAATTTCAAATTAATCACTTCCCAAATTAGTAATTAAGTGATGTTTGTCCTTGACTTGTCAGCATCAACTGTCTCTCTGCCTGCCGCTTCGCATGCATACATGTTTCACTGTTACTTTCTCTGATTGGTTACAAAGTTGGGATGTCACCTTTAAACTTCTATCTGCATACTAAATCCCATAGTGACCTTTCTGACAGAAGTGTCCTACATAGCAAAGATGCTCTCTTTGGGGAGAGAGAGGCTGTGTGTGTGTGTGTGTGTGTGTGTGTGTGTGTGTGTGTGTGTGTGTGTGTGTGTGTGTGTGTGTGTGTGTGTGTGTGTGTGTGTGTGTGTGTGTGTGTGTGTGTGTGTGTGTGTGTGTGTGTGTGTGTGTGTGTGTGTGTGTGTGTGTGTGTAAAAGTGTGTGTTTGTCCAAATTGCGTGTGTTTGTGCAACTGTGTTTATGTGTGTGTGTCGGAGGCTTGAAATGAGTGAGGCTGGCATGACCCCTGTACTTCACTCTGTATAACCTCACTCTATGTAACCCGAAAGACCATGTTACATTCACTGGTAGCTCTGTGTGTGGTCTTCTCCTCAATATAGCCTCAAGTCTTAGTTAAGCGATGCCTGAGGGAGTTTTCATTATGTATTAGCTAGTCATGCTAACTTCTAAATGCTAATGGGTGGGAGTGAGGGTGAGGCAGGCAGTGTGGGAGCAACTTTGCCACTGAGAGCCAAAGGGTCAAAGGTCATAAGTCATTTATCAACGTCAGCTTTCTCATCGAAGCTAATCTGAATGCTAATGATGCTCACTATTCTCCCTCAGCAACTAGTGGTTACAATGAAATTCTTTTTTTTGACTTGATTAATATAGTCCATTATCATAGAGTTCAATGTGTAGAACATACAACTTTATAAACACCCCCTCATCTCCTGATCCACAGAGACCCCTCTAAGAGAGACTACCCTCTGTCAGTCCCTTGGACTGTCTGGGTGTCATGAGCACATTGGAATCCTCAAACAATGATGAGGCCCTAGTGTCATCTGCCCCACAGAAGGCTGTTGTGAAAAAAACAGAGCATCTTTCGAATTTGTGTGAGAGATCATAAGAGCATATCAGCAACGTATATTCATGTCTAATAACATTTCTATATGTGTTGGAGCATGTGTTTTGTAATGTTCCCAAAGACGCTGCTAACTGTGTAATTGTGTCACCAGGAAATATTTATTGACCTCATCCCCTATGGGGTTTCTATGGGGCTTTACAACAGAATGAGACAGAGCAATGAGGTAGCGATACCGCACAGATCAGACGAAGATGTGAACAAAGACAAAGAGAGAGAGCATCATCATCTAGCTGCTGTTGTTAATCTCCATACAGTCCAAGATAAGCAAGAACCCAAGTCCCCATCATCACCGTCATACTACTGCCTGTGGCCATTGATTAGCGATCTCTTTCCTGAGAATATGGCCACAAGCAGTAGTATGATGGTGATGGCGGGGATTTGGGTTCTCGCTAATCTTGGATTGTGTGGAGATTAACAACAGCAGCTAGATGATGACTCTCTCGGTCTCTCTCTCTTTCTTTGTTCACGTCTCCATCTAATCTGTGGGGTATCGCTATCTCATTGCTCCGCCTCGTCTCTCCAGGGTG
>NW_027016701.1:0-50000 GCF_036934945.1 Oncorhynchus masou masou
AAAAACCAGAGCTGTGTTCAGATGGTTCACACCAACACCACAACATCTTACAATGTGCCTAACACTCACACTACAACCACTCCAGTTGCCATGACAAGAACAGTGCGACAGCGGACTACCACCTCCATCACCACAACTCCCTCCTCTACCACCACTACCACTGCCACTACTACATCCAGAGCCAGACCTAGCCCCCCTGTCACCACTGCCCTGCCCTTCACCAGTGCTCCTACGGTGGGTAAGTAGTAGTACCCCTACCTGGCCTTATTGATCAAAACACAATTACCATTTGGTGTGATGGGATGAGTGAGTGACATTTACCAAGCCATTTTACAGTTACTTAACATTTACCAAGCCCTGGTGGGTTTACAATGACTTAACATTTACCAAGCCCTCATGGGTTTACAATGACTTAACATTTACCAAGCCCTGGTGGGTTTACAATGACTTAACATTTACCAAGCCCTCGTGGGTTTACAATGACTTAACATTACCAAGCCCTGGTGGGTTTACAATGACTTAACATTTACCAAGCCCTGGTGGGTTTACAATGACTTAACATTTACCAAGCCCTCGTGGGTTTGAAATAGAGTGGAAACACATTCCAGTTCATTCCTGCTTACACAATCCAATGCTTTGAAACCCTTGATGGGAAGTGAACAAGTGCACACTTCAGGTATAAGGATGGAGAATGGGAGTTGGGCTGCGGTTTGTGTTTGCTCTAGCTGCTCAGGGACATAGAGATGACGAGGGTCCGGTCTGCAGCTATTTCCCAGCCTGCTGTCAGATAATTGTGCAGCCGCTTATACAACGCAATGACAAATACTACACACTGGCACCATACTGCACACGTGGATCTTATCTGCTGAATGATGCCTCTCACTAGGTATCTGTCTATGTCAGTCTGGGGAGGATGGAAGGTATTTTCTCATCGTATACTGTTTATGAACACAGTACATGCCTATATGGCTCTGGGATAAACATTAACTACAGGCCTCTGACTTGCCTCAGAAAGCTGGTGACCAGTTTTGATTTAATTTGACCCTCACTCATAAATATGTGATGACGACACTAAGTTTTCCCTGCACACAGAAAAAGAATCGCGTAAGTGGTAGCCAATCTCTTGCATGGTTCCAACATTCTCATGAATAATACATAATACACTTTTGAGACTGTTATATTGGTTTCATGACACTGGCAAGCTACATAAAACACACCTAAAGCATTTTTATTAAAACAAATATTATTTTGACCCAGATATGGAAGACAGCCCAGCAAACAGTGAAGATTCCTACAACGTTAGGTAACGTTTGTTACTTGTCCTCCTCCAGCTGCTGAGGTGGACGAGCCAGAGGAGGAGCAGAGAGAGGTGCGCCTGCAGACTGGTCTCCTGGTGGGCATCTCGCTGGTCATGATCACCATGGCAGCAGCCGTCATAGCAACGGTGTACATGTACAACCACCCGACCTCAAGCGCCAGCCTATTCTTCATAGAGGTAAGTAGGCCTACTGCCCCCTGCTGGCCTGGCTGGCACTCATAAACATTTGTATGTCTTTATTTACAACTTGATTTGGTCAGGGAAGTCACTGAGAGTACATCTGATTTAATGTATTTTTGTTAAGGCTTAACACATTGTGACATTTAGGTAATTGAAGACCTTCATCAGACAATGTCAGACATTGTTTTTGCCTATATGGAGTAGTTACACATTTTGGGGAAGCTCCTCTAATACAGTTTGTTTAGCACAAATCTCCTTTCAGTTCTTCTGCCTGTGCTTCCCACAGAGGCGGCCCGCACGCTGGCCAGCCATGAAGATGAGTTTCTGTCGCAGCTCAGGGAACCCTGCGTACGCCGAGGTGGAGGATCCAGGGCTGGAGAAGGACGATCTGGTGGTCATCGACCCCAAACACACCTTCGTCATCTCCGGCCACGACCGCAGGGAGAGCTTCATGGACAGCAAGGATGGCTTCATCGTCCCCAACCAAAGAGAACGGTTCCTGTCAGACCATTGCTGACCGGACCTGACTGGATCTAAACGGATCTGACTGAACCGGACCTGGACAAAACTAACCAGACCTGACCATTCAGGAGGCTTTGGGGAGGAACTAGTATTTTATACTGTGGAAGGAGAATGTATACTTCGCTACCTTGCATTCTAACTAAAGTGCATGAATAAAGGAACAGACAGGATTTGTAAGAGACCATATTCAGACACTTAGAGGACAAATGGAAGTTTGTGGGGGAAAAAAGCTTATTTTGTTGTTTAAACCAACACGTTTGGGCCTTCAGTTCCACCGTGGAAGTGGAATTCCTTGGACTAATAGATGGCCTTTTATTTAGAACGTACAAACGTCAAGGTTCAGAGCTGCTGAGGAAGAAAAACTAGCTGATTTTAAAAAAACAATTAAATATATAAGCTAAGAATGTCATCAGCATGTTGACCAGGTTTTGTTTTTCCTGGTGGAATGCACAGCTACAGCTGACTGGAGATGGAAATGGCAGTGCCTCACGAGAATCTCAGGTCGACTCAGAGTGACTCAACTCAACGACAGCTACAGGACAATCTTGAAAAATGTGCTGATGATTCTCTACTGTACATATGCTTAACCTGCTGTCATTTTCATGACATTTGAAACATGTGTGATTTGTGTGAGAATGCTGTGATTGCAGAGGACAGGACACATAATAAATTAAACTGGACAGATGAATTAACCTATACCTCTCAGGTAATTTAGTCGTGTTTACTAAATGCAGGTCTAAGTGCGGGTGGTGGAGGTAGAATGCTGTGGAATGTCTATGGAAAACAAAGGCAAGAGCACTGTTTGGGTGAAACAAGTGGATGTTAGAAGATGCTCCTGGAAGCACTCATTGGAACATAAAGGTTGTGTTTAGAGAGTCAGCCCAATTCTGATATATTTTCCACTAATTGGTCGTTTGACCAATCAAATCAGATAATTTCACATCAAATATTTTTCAGCGCTGATCTGATTGGTCGATTGACCAATTTAGTGAGAATTTTTTTTATTAGAATTGGGTTGCCTGTCTAAATGCAGCCAACAAACTATCAAAGTCTGTTTCGATAAAGATGGCCTTTACTTCTCTAGTAAGAAGTCCTGGGAAGATTTCAATGACATACTCCTCGTGTCCTCTCTCCTCATCTACATCTCAAAAACCCATTGGAGGGGTGGGAGAGAGGACACGAGGAGAGAGGACACGAGGAGAGAGGACACGAGGAGTATGCAATTGAGATCTTCCTCCTGTGTTCAGGTCCAAGGCTCCATCAGGACAGGAGGAATGTCGACACTGGTGCCACTTCCTCGGCTCAATAACACAAACTTATTTTTCCAACTCCTTAAACTGTAAGGTTAGGCAAGCTCTGTGTGTGGATGAATCTCAAGATTGATTACTTCAAGGCTTTATCATGACTTTGTTCATACAATTGTAATAGCAGAGGACCATTACAGGTAGCCTACACAGTGAAACATCTATCTGTAGGAGCACAATGATAAGCCAAAAGTAATACCATTTTTATTTTATTGTACATAATTTACAATGTAAAGTCATACATCAGATGCACAAGGTTCCAAAGAACTAACAACCATATGAGACTTTCTGTCTACCTGTAAGTATAATATTCTGTATGACCAATATTCAACAGATAAGTCATACAGTACAAGACAAATCACTGCTGATTGTTTTATTGACATTAGGAATGTTATTTTGCACATACTTCAATAACTGTCTATTTTATGTAATGATTGTTCCCACAACAGTGATAGACCAGTGTCTTTTATAAATATATATCAAATAGGTTAACTGTTAAAAACATGTTAAAACAAGCAGTAGTATAAATCATAGCTTGCCTTTCAGACAATAGCCACACGTCTGTTAGAGTTACATCTCCATCGTCATAACAACATTCTCATCCAGCTATATAAAAATGGCTCTGGTCACCGATTGGTTGGAAGGTCCAATAACAAAGAGATGATTGACATTTCACTCAACAGCATATTTAAGAAAAAGATTCTGTAAAAACTGCTTTGTTTCTTAACTTAATCCATTTCTTCTTTGTTTTTACATCACATTTACATAAAGTATGTAGCTACTATCTCTCACTATTAAGAAATGTACAACTCTTGTCTTTATCCACAATGCCAGAAGTAGTGGTAAAACTGTTAGTCTGTACTCTGTAGTGTCTTGGTGGCAGTGTAGCACGCCTCTTACTGGACACTGATGGTACCGTGGACAAGGGGCTCAAGGCACTGGTGTGGGGGGGAGTCAAGGGGTCATGGCAGTGGTCAACATGCCCGGTCAGTTAGGTTTCTTTATCTGAGAAGAGATAAGGCATGTGGGTCAAAATACAGAACAACATGAGACCACACACTCTATTGAATACAATAACTAATGTGATTCTAGTAAATGTGTGACTATCTTGCCAAAATAATGGAAAAACTTGAATGAATGAGGGATACAAAGTACATTGAAAGCAGTTGCTTCCACACAGTTGTGGTTCCTGAGTGAATTAAGCTATTAATATCCTATCATGCTTAGGGTGATGTATAAAAATGCTGGGCAGGCCATTATTTGGCTACCATGGCTATGCCCCCATAGGATGACAATGCCCCCATCCACAGGGCACGAGTGGTCACTTAATAGTTTGATGAGCATGTAAGCCATATCCCATGGTCTTCTCAGTCACCAGATCTCAACCCAATTGAACACATATGTGAGATTCTGGAGCGGCCTGTGACAGCGTTTTCCACCACCATCAACAAAACACCAAATAATGGAATTTCTCATGGAAGAATGGTGGTCGTATCCCAACAATAGAGTTCCAGACACTTGTAGAATCTATGCCAAGGTGCACTGAAGCTGTTCTGGTTCGTGGTGGCCCAACGACATACTAAGACACTTTATGTTGGTGTTTCCTTTATTTTGGCAGTTACCTATATATGGTATATATGACATATGTATATCTAACCCTTCAAGGGTGGAGCAGGTAGCCGCCTCCTCGTTTGCCGTGAAGACTCCAATGTTTGTGGCTGCAGAGAGTCATGTGACACTTAATTAGTTTGTTAGAAAATCACAAGGTATGTGTTTGTTAAACGCTGGTAGTGAGTGACAAGTGGGGACCAGGAGTTTTTCCTGACCCCAAACTGCTGACCAGGAAAACCTCCTGGTCTTAGTCCTACGTGGCTTGGTCCGGTCCAGTACCTTAGGCTGTTCTTGGAGCTTAAAGAAGCGGTTCTGTGGGACCACATTGAGACCTGCGATCTTCAGAGCTGCGATCCTGTCTGCGATTTCCGACACCTACAACAAAGTAGAAATATTCATATTATCTGACTCAGATAAACTTAAAAGGCCTTAAGAAGCACAATTGAATGTGTACGTTTTTATGTCAATCATAAGGACCCCTTTCTAATTCTTTCTTTCAAACATTGTATTTTATATTTTTATATTTATATTTTTTTTTATATCCCTGTAACGGTCGTTGTCGTCTGATGAAGAAGAATCGGACCAAAGCGCAGCGTGGTAAGTGTTCATGACTTTTATTAAGTTGAACACTATAACAAAGTGCAAAACCGAAACAGTCTTGTCAGGTGCAGAAAACACTAAACTGAAAATAACTACCCACCCCAAAACATAGGTGGGAAAAAGCTACCTAAGTATGGTTCCCAATCAGAGACAACGATAGACAGCTGTCCCTGATTGAGAACCATACCCGGCCAAAACAAAGAAATACAAAACATAGAAAAAAGAACATAGAATGCCCACCCAAATCACACCCTGACCAAACCAAAATAGAGACATAAAAAGCTCTCTAAGGTCAGGGCGTGAGAATCCCAGGTAAAATCACATGCATTCTCAATTTTTTCAAGGCAAAAGTCTGAAATGCCACAATGGGCTCAGGTCAAAAGTCTTGCACTCTTATACGAAAAAAATAAACACCTTTCAATATATTTAACTTTATGTAAAATGTATTTCAAATACATGTACTGTACATACATATAATACCGGACAATTCCAGAAATGCATGGCTGTGACATGTAGTTTGCAGGGTGGCCAAAGTGGTTCCTAATTCGGCATATGACGTAGTTTGGCCCTTTAGAGGAATCTTAAATTGCTCTTTATGTATTTATCAATGGAGATACATTTTTGGGGGAAACCAACCCAAAACTTTGGCAGTAATATAATTTAAATTTAAATTGTTATGGTGGGTAAAAAAAAAAAGATATACAGTATATCGATTTCACCTCATTTTTACAATCTGTCATTAAGAGCACATGTTCAATAAAAAAACAAGCATTTTCCCATCGCAAGAAGTTATTAATAAAAAAATACAAAATGACAATAGTAAGTGTCGCCCCCCCCACCCAACACAGGCTTCACTCTGCCTCCACCTCAATGGACATTTATTTATTCACTGCTACAGTTGTTATGATGTACAGTACCAGTCAAAAGTTTGGACACACCTACTCATTCGAGAGTTTGTCTTTATTTTTACTATATTCGACATTGTAAAATAGTAGTGAAGACACCAAAACTATGAAATAACACATATGGCACATATTGTACTGTTGTAACCATTAAAAGTGTTAATCAAGAGTTTGAATAATCTCAAATATAAAATATATTTTGATTTGTTTAACACTTTTTTCAAATCTGATCATTGCTAGACAACCATTTTCAGGTCTTGCCATCAATTTTCAAGTAGATTTACATCAAAACTGTCCTTGGCCATTTAGGAACATTCACTGTCATCTTGTTGATAAGGAACTGGATAATATGTGTGAAATGCTTGATAATGTGTATCAGTGTATATCAACAGAGGAGTATATTTTCTGGGTGATTTAAATATTGACTGGCTTTCATCAAGCTGCCCACTCAGGAAAAAACTTCAAACTGTAACAAGTGCCTGGAGGGAAGCAAAAGTCATTCCGCCACCCAAGAATAGTAAATCTCCCTTTCCTGGCTCATATACCCGACCAATCAGCCTGTTACCAACCTTTAGTAAACTTCTGGAAAGAATGGTGTTTGACCAGATACAATGCTATTTTACAGTAAACAAATTGACAACTGACTTTCAGAACGCTTTATAGGGAAGGACATTCCACAAGCACGACACTTACACAAATGACTGATGATTGGCAGAGAAATTGATGATACAAAGATTGTGGGTGCTGGTTTGTTAGACTTCAGTGCGGCTTTTGATATAATCGATCATAGTCTGCTGCTGGAAAAACTGATGTGTTATGGTTTTACACCCCCTGCTATATTGTGGATAAAGAGTTGCCTGTCTAACAGAACACCCTCTGCCTCTCCAACATAATCCAGGTAGAATCAGGAATTCCCCAGGGCAGCTGTTTAGGCCCTTTACTGTTCTCAATCTTTACTAATGACACACCACTGGCTTTGAGTAAAGCCAGTGTGTCTATGTATGTGGATGACTCAACACTATACACGTCAGCTACTACAGCAACTGAAATGACTGCAACATTTAACAAAGAGCTGCAGTTAGTAAAAAATCATTGTATTTGGGACAAATCATTCACTAAACCATACACCTCAACTAAATATTGTAATTAATATTGTGGAAATTGATGTCCACAAACTTTTAGTCATGTAGTGTATTTAGGCTTGTCATGACAAAGGGGTTGAATACTTACTGACCCATTTCAGCTTTTCATTTTTAATACATTTGTAAAAAAAATAAAAAAATAAATACATTCCAATTTGACATTATGGGGTATTTTGTTTAGGCCAGGCCAATCTCAATTTGATCCTTTTTAAATTCTGTCTGTAACACAAGAAAATGTTGTGAATACTATCTGAATGCGCCGTATGAGACACAGAGGAAATCCAGACTTGAACACAAACCTGGAGGTCAGACTGCTGCACTTGGGCGGAAGCCGTTGCCACCTGCTCCTCCAGGTAGGACAGCTCCAGGTCTGAGGTGGCACCGCCGATGGCCCGGGCACAGTCCTCCAGGTCGCCAAGCTCCGCCTCCAAACCGTAAGCCGTGCCCGCCACCACGTACACCTGGTGGGCACAGTTCAGTTTGCACAGACAGACTGTGGTCATTTCAGTTGTATAACATGAACAGAGGTTAGCATCACACACCATTCTTAAACCCTCAATGAACGTAAGATACAGTGCATTCGGAAAGTATTCAGACCCCTTGACCTTTTCCACATTTTGTTACGTCACAGCCTTATTCTAAAATGGATGATTTTTTTTCCCCTCATCAATCTACACACAATACCCCATAATGATAAAGTGAAGACAGGTTTTAAAAAACAGAAACACCTTATTTCCATAAGAATTCAGACCCTTTGCTATGAGACTCGAAATTGAGCTCAAGTGCATCCTGTTTCCATTGATCGTCGTTGAGATGTTTCTACAACTTGATTGGAGTCCACCTGTGGTAAATTCAATTGATTGAACACGATTTGGAAAGGCACACACCTGTCTATTTAAGGTCCCACAGTTGACAATGCATATCAGAGCAAAAACCAAGCCATGAGGTTGAAGAAATTGTCCGTTGGCACAGATCTGCAAAGTGTACCATTTTTTTTGCAGCAGCATTGAAGGTTCCCAAGAACACAATGGCCTTTTTTAAACCACCTTTAAATGCTGCAAAAAATGTTTTGGTACCCTTCCCAAGATCTGTGCCTCGACACAATCCTGTTGTGATACAGCGCGGGATCGAACCCCGCTCTGTAGTGACGCCTCTAGTACTGCGATGCAGTGCCTTGGACCGCTGCGCCACTCAGGAGACCCCAGCCTCCATCATTCTTAATTGGAAGAAGTTTGGAATCACCAAGACTCTTCTTAGACCTGTCCGCCTGGCCAAACTGAGCAATCGGGGGAGAAGGGCCTTGGTCAGGGAGGTGACAAAGAACCCAATGATCACTCTAACAGAGCTCCAGAGTTCCTCTGTGGAGATGGGAGAACCTTCCTCAGGACCTCAGACTGGGGCAACGGTTCCCCTTACAACAGGACAAAGACCCAAAGGACACAGCCAAGACAATGTAGGAGTGGCTTTGGGACAAGTCTCTGAATGTCTTTGAGTGGCCCAGCTAGAGCCCCGACTTGAACCCGATCGAACATCTCTGGAGAGACATGAAAATAGTTGTGCAGCGACGCTCCCCATCCAACCTGACAGAGCTTGAGAGGATCTGCAGAGAAAAATGGGAGAAACTCCCCAAATACAGATGTGCCAAGCTTGAAGCATCATACCCAAGAAGATTCAAGGCTGTAATCGCAGCCAACGGTGCTTCGACAAAGTGCTGAGTAAAGGGTCTGAATTCTTTTTTTTCAGTTGTGTATTTTTGTAAAAAAAATTAAACAACAACTTGTTTTTGGTTTGTCATTATGGGATATTGTGTGTACTAGATTGATGAGGGTGAAAACTATTTAATCAATTTTAGAATAAAGCTGGGGGGTCTGAATACTTTCCGAATGCATTGTATGTTGAAATAAGGAACAGACAGACAGACAGACAGACAGACAGACAGACAGACAGACAGACAGACAGACAGTATCCTCCAGTCTGCTGAGTTGTTTGTCCAGCCTCTTTGTGTCAGTGTTGGGGGACAGTGAAGGGATGCAGTCATCCCCCTCGACCCCCTGGAGTCGGTCTTCTGTTGCGTTTAACACCTTCAGCACCTCTGTGGTGATACTGTGCAGTGACACCTCCGAGTACCTCTACACACACACACACACACACACACACAATGGTTTAGATTAACACCATTCTTAGGCAATCCCCAAAAGCCGTCTGTTTATGTGTGTAACACATCCATTAATGTGAGAATAACAGTTTTAAACAAGCAGAGAAAAGCCAAAGAACAAAGATAAATAAATAGGGTTTGATTGATTGGTTGATTAATTGGATTCATAGCGCTATCCCAGTTGCTCTTGGTAAAGGTCAAGATATCAGTTAGTTTGTGATGTCACCTGCTGTAGCAAAGCAGAAAGGAACTGGAGTGTGTTTTCTAGGCCCTTGTCATTAGGACTATCCTAAAATGAAGCAATGGAACAAGGAAGGACAGGGGAAGAGAAAGGAAAAGACAAGTTAGGGAAAGTAAACGGGTCTAGAGTAGCGAGCACATAGTGTTACAGCTGTTAGTTGCTTTCAGGTTAGAAATGTCAGAAGAAATACATAGCCACATACTCTATCTCTAGAGGTAAAGCTAGGTCCTTTGTTTCTTACATTCAGTATCTCCTCCTGAACACAGGGGAAACCCTTTCTCCAGGTTTGACTCCTGTCTTATGCAAAGTGCCAAACCTGCCTGATAGCTGTTCTAGCATTAGCATCTTATTCATTAGATATTAATCTACCTCTTCCTTTAACTATTTTTCTCCAAACTGTATGTTATTATTTTCCTCTCCTCTCTCTTCTCTTTCTAGGTCCATCACCATTTCTCCTCCATCTCTACCTCCATTCCACCCAGTGTGTTCACTAGGCTGCAAGTGATGTTATCACATAACACCTTCTTCCACAGTGTCCACACTTTCTGTTCTTTCTCGCTCTTGTCCTCCCACCCCACCCCACCTTCCACCTTTATCTTTGCTTCCCCTAGCCTCTTTCCTTCCTTCCCTCCTTCAAACATCATCTCCATCATCCTCTGTACCGTCGTTTCCCTCTTTCTCTTCCGCTTTCTCTACCTTTGTGTCTGTCTCTTCATGTTGCAGCTCTCCCTCTTTCTCACTCTCATCCTCAAAGTCAAACAGTCTCACGTCTAGTTCGGTGATTCTATCGCGCCTCTTCTCGTTCATCATCCTCCCCTCCACCACCATCATCACTCCCAGGTGCCAGGGCTTCTCCTTCTCCACCTGTCCCCTCCTCCTCTCTCCCTCCATTTCTCCTCGTCTTTCTCCATGCCACTTTCCACCCATTTCTCCACATCTCTCTCCGACCAACTCTGTCACTCTCTCTGATAACTTAATTATGTCTCCTACACTCCTCTCTGCTCTCTCCTCCTCTTGTTAGACGAGAATTGTGAGGCGCTAACTAGACTGGCCAGGTCTCTCAACTTGGAGATCAGTTCCTCCCCCTTCATCTCCCACAGAGCCTCCGCGACTATCTCCTACCTCTCTTCTCCTCCTCCTTCTCTCTCCTCCCTCTCTTTCTCCATCTCTCCACCATCAAAACCCGCTCTATCCAGATCATCCTCTGTGGATGAAAACTGTGTGGCATCGACTTGTCTAGCCAGTCTACACAGTTTGGATGTCAGCTCTTCCTTCTCTCCCTCCCTCTCTCTCTTCTCCTCCATCTCTCCATTGCTGAGACCCACTTGGTCAAGCTCGTCCTCTGTTGATGACAACTGTGTGAATTGGCTAGCCAGCATATGCATCTTGATGGTCAGCTCCTCTCCTCCTTCTCCCTCCCTCTCTTCAGCTCTCTCCTCCATCCTCTCTTCCTCCCATTCCTCCACCCCCTACACACTCTGTCTAACTCATCTTCAGTGGATAAGAACTCTGTGCCTCTGACCTGACTAGCCAGATTGATAAGTGTTGACTCTCCTCCTCCAAATCCCTCCCTCTCCTTTGTCTTCTTCTCCTCTTTATTCTCTTCCGCTCTTCCTCCCTCCATCTCCACCTCCATTTGCCATAACCTCTCTTCCTCCCGATCTCTTTCTCTCTTCAGGGAGGCGAGATGAAGCTTCTGGAGCTTCGACCCTTAACCTCCAACCTGACCTTCTCCTACCTCAGACTCATAGTTGAGTGTGTTCGTGCTGGCGTGGTGGCCCAGCGAGGGTAATGGGATGCTGGGTTGCTGGCCAGCAGAGGCCTGGGAGTCTGGAGCCTCTGACCCCTGGTTGTTGTTGGCGCTGGAGGTCATCTTCCTGCGTATCTCCAGCAGGGCAGCGTCCCAGGCCCCCTCGGCGTCGTAAGAGCCCATTTCATTGCAGGCGGATATCACACCGAATTCCCACTCCAGGACACTGAATACAAGCGACTTCCACTTGGTCAGCAGGCTGGGCCGAGAGAGCTGGGTGCTCTGCAAGGCGATCCAGTTCCCGTCAGGGCTCTTCAGCACTGAGGACGCACCTCACACACACCAGGGTAGACAATGAACAAACAAGGAATTCACCACAGACAGACATGTAAACACACACACACACACACACACAAACACACACAAACACACACACAAAGGAGGAAGCCTTTAGCCACCAGTCTCTAGCTAGAGTACATCACCAACAGGTAACTCTGAAACTTACTGCATAAGGTGTGTGTACTAACGACATTTTGTAAAGATGTGTGTGAATAGTAAATTGCAGTGGCCAGCAGGCTCTTACTGGAGTTGTCCAGGCGGTCAATACTCTTCCAGCTGGCCAACCCTGCCGCTCCTCCCTCCACCTTCAGCCCCTGCTGAGAGTCCTGGGAAACCCCGAAGCACTGCATCACAACGTTATCATCCAGAAGGAAGGCAGAGCGAGACCGCCGAGGTAAATACACACACTTAAATATGGGTAAAGAGAGGTAATGATAACTAACCAAGTCACACTCCATATACTGTATTATGTTCTGGTCTTATGTGACAGACTGGGCTTTTAACCGTGTTAGCCTGCTAAGCTAAAGCCTGGTCATGAGCCAACACAAGTCTTCATGTTGGGCAAACCATAGTCTCGAGTTACCATGTCTCGTTTACCACTCTGCTTTCTGAACGAACATGAAGATGCCTGGCTATCGAAGTTCGGCCACCTGGGTTATCTGCGCACCACAATACTGTGTTAGCCCTCTGAACGGAAGCCTAGGCAAGGTTACTAATCACATAAGCGTAGTTCCCTTAACCACCTTACGCTCCATACCTTGGCGTGGACTGATGTGGTGATCTGGGGCTGGGAGCTGGGGCAGCTTGAAGCCAAAGGCTTTTCACCACTCTGGTTGCCTGGGGGCCAGTCCAGGTCACAGTTTGGCTTCATCTCAACCAGGTTCTTCCTCCGCCGGATGATCTAGGATGGAATTGAGTTGAGTTGAGTTTAATTGAATTTCAATTCAATTAAATGGTACTTACTGTCTGTACGATGGTTGTGGCCAGCTCCTCAATCAGCTCCTCCCTGTGGTCCCGCAAATACCTAGCTTCACTCTGCATATCCTGGAGAGAACAACAGCGAAGTCAGATACACAGTCGATAAATATAAAATAATAAGATCCTGCAAGCTTTTTAAAAGTGGTTTTGGATATGCAAGGTTTTACAGATTAAAGGAGTAATTAGGTGCAGAAGATGACTGTGTCACTGCTCGGCTAGTCTGTTACAAGAGGTTGCAGTACTACTGCATGCTAAAATATCTCAATGAACAATAACATAGAAGTGGGTTTCTTTAATTAGGGCAGCACAAAGTAAATGGAATTGTAAATGAATGATCTGCACGTTTAATCTGCATTTCAGCAAACTAGAAGGAATACAAAGCTGGTACTGCAAAGTGAAGTCAATCTTCAGCAGTCTTACTTTCTCCCTCTGAGTCATATGAGTGACAGACAGACTGACCGCCGCAGCATATGTTACCTGATTGTCGGTGTATCCCTCTGCCCTGTAGATGGCCTCGTCGATGGCCTCCTCTGCCACCCTCAGTGCCACTGTGAGGGTCTTTGCTGTACTCTGAAAAGGGAAAGGGGGTATAATAGAAATGAAGGTTATATTTATCGTTAACTGTAATTGCGTTAGCTACACAGAGTATACCAAACATTAGGAACCCCCCCCCCCAGCCTCAATTTGTCGGGGCATTGACTCTACAAGTTGTCAAAACCGTTCCACAGAGATGCTTGCCCATGTTGACGTCAATGCCTACCACAGCTGTGTCAAGATGGATGGATGGAGTTTGATAAACCGGTGCATCTGGCACCTACTACCACACCCTGTTCAAAAGCAATTCTTTTGACTTGCCCATTCATCCTCTGAATGGCACACATACACAATCCATGTATCAATTGTCTCAAGGCTTAAAAGTCCTTCTTTAACCTGTCTCCTCCCCTTCATCTACACTGATTTGAAGGGGATTTAACAAGTGACATCAATAAGGGATCATAACTTTCACCTGGATTCACCTGGTCAGTCTATGTCATGGAAAGAGCAGGTGTTCCTAATGTTTTGTACACTCAGTGTATGTTCTAACACTCCCTCCATCTTGTGCCAAAATCTGTTCTTTTTAAGTCGTGGTTCCAATAGTTCATATTTTTTTCTAAGAGATTGTCAGTTGGATAGAGGTTTTATATATCTTACCTATCATATGAATATCCTGTCCTATCTTAAATAGGATTTCCTCAACATTGCCCTGATGTCCAAAAGATCCTGTCTGGGTTGGCGCCCCCCCTTGGGTTGTGCCGTGGCGGAGATCTTTGTGTGCTATACTCAGCCTTGTCTCAGGATGGTAAGTTGGTGGTTGAAGATATCCCTCTAGTGGTGTGGGGGCTGTGCTTTGGCAAAGTGGGTAGGGTTATATCCTTCCTGTTTGGCTCTGTCCGGGGGTTTCCTCGGATGGGGCCACAGTGTCTCCTGACCCCTCCTGTCTCAGCCTTCCGGAATTTATGCTGCAGTAGTTTATGTGTCGGGGGGCTAGGGTCAGTTTGTTATATCTGGAGTACTTCTCCTGTCCTATTCGGTGTCCTGTGTGAATCTAAGTGTGCGCTCTCTAATTCTATCCTTCTCTCTTTCTTTCTCTCTCTCGGAGGACCTGAGCCCTGGGACCATGCCCCAGGACTACCTGACATGATGACTCCTTGCTGTCCCCAGTCCACCTGGCCGTGCTGCTGCTCCAGTTTTAACTGACCTGAGCCCTAGGACCATGCCCCAGGACTACCTGACATGATGACTCCTTGCTGTCCCCAGTCCACCTGGCCGTGCTGCTGCTCCAGTTTCAACTGTTCTGCCTTATTATTATTCGACCATGCTGGTCATTTATGAACATTTGAACATCTTGGCCATGTTCTGTTATAATCTCCACCCGGCACAGCCAGAAGAGGACTGGCCACCCCACATAGCCTGGTTCCTCTCTAGGTTTCTTCCTAGGTTTTGGCCTTTCTAGGGAGTTTTCCTAGCCACCGTGCTTCTACACCTGCATTGCTTGCTGTTTGGGGTTTTAGGCTGGGTTTCTGTACAGCACTTTGAGATATCAGCTGATGTACGAAGGGCTATATAAATACATTTGATTTGATTTGATTTTGATTTGATCTACATTTCGTGACAGAAACCTTTTAAGATGCATGTATTTGAAAATGTCTACATTGGTCAGCCCAAACAGACCAACAAAAAACGATCTGCTCCTTCAATAAAGACATTAAGTACTTGAAGTAAGAGGAGATTAGGAATGTAGAGTATATACTGTATAATTATTTAACTACAGGTACCGTGAATGTGAGCAAAAATAGCTGTATGTAGCGGTAGATGTATTGTTGTCCTTTAATTTAATCCAATTTGTGTTGGGATGGTAGGGTATATAGAAAAAAAGACATTCAATATCTAACCCTACATTCACTATGTGGGAAATAAGTATTTGTCGCTACAGACGCTGCCCTCATTCCCGATGCTCTCCTCTACGTGCTTCCCTCTTCACAGAGACACGACACACAGGACAGGCATGGGTCATGTTCAGCAGGCCACAATGTAGCAAAACAGTTTGAAAGAGGAAAATGAAATGGGTGTTTCGTATTGGACAACTTCAGGTAGGACATCATCTGTTTCATATCTCTTTCTCCAGTTTTGTGCCCACTGAGCCCATGCAGAGCACTCAAACACACAGAGACACTTCAAAAACCTCAATAATTGTTGAAAGAATTTTGAGCATGTCAGTGAAAAAATACTCTCATAACATGAGCACACATTGCTTGATTAAACAATGATACTGTAGCCTCAGAGTAATTGCAGTTGAAGTAGGGGTTTGCCTGAGCAGGGGTATTTTCTGTACCTAGTCATAGATTCTCTGTCTTCTTTGAGCTCTATTCAGGTCCTCGAGATATGCACACAATGCTGTGGTTATTTATTGTTATATAACTGCCTTACTGGCTCTTGTGTCAGGCCTTATCAGCCTTATCCCTGTACTGTGCAGGTCCAGTGTATAAATAGTTCAGATTGGGGAACAGTAGCGTAATCTATAGACCTTTTTAAAGGGAAGGTGGTTGAGGGACATGAACTAGATTTGAGAACAAATTAGCGACTCTATTGCTAACTGGCTGTGTCCACACACCATGCAGACACACTCTTTCCTCCTCTCTCTCACTTTCTCACCCTCTCCTGCAGGTCACAGAGGAGGACTGAAGGCACTATAATCCAGACAGTAGTGCAGCAGCAGTCTGTTATCTACAGTGCAGCTCTTCCTCCATTCTTAATGCTGCCTGGCATGACTCAATCAGCAGCCTCCAGCCTGCTTCCCCAGGCTCTCTGTGTGCTCTGCAGAGGTAGTTTGACAGAGTTCAGCACACTCACGTGATGAGTAACCTTGCTTAAGGCCCTAATGCCTAGGCTTTAGCTCAGTGGACTAACAAAGTATTGTCATGACACACAGATGCATCGGGTTCCAAGCCAGTCAGTCGCACTCGCTATGCTTCAATCAAATCCTATGGCCTAACCAGGCACCAGCACAAGCCTCTTTGTACTGCCAGAAAGCACTATTTGGATGACGTAACTTTTAACTTCGAGCTGACATTCATTGTTGTTTAATGCTACCAATTGGCTATGCAGAACTATGCTACCATTCTCCTTCTTGTGGTATTTGGAGAAGTCCCCGAGCATATTGAGTCACTAGCCTATGGCTCTGTGTGCTACGGCTCTGTGTGCTACGGCTCTGTGTGCTACGGCTCTGTGGGTGCTATGGCTCTGTGTGCTACGGCTCTGTGTGCTACGGCTCTGTAAGAGGTACATGTTATGACAGTTTACACCAGCAGTGACGCCTTAAGCCTCTACAAAAAAATTCTGCAAGAATTAGAATCTCAAAGAGCCAGTGGAGTTTATGCAATAGTGATACTGAAGATTGATTATTCAATTGATCACCTATAATGAACAGTTGAATTACAAGCAAAGGCTTGGAAATGACTACCTAGAAATAACAACATTCTGCTCTAGCACATCAAACATGGTAGAGTATCCTCCTCTCATCTGGTAAATCAGGTCCAGCGAGAGAGAGAGACAGAGAGACAGACAGAGAGAGACAGGGAGAGAGAGAGAGACAGAGAGACAGACAGAGAGAGAGACAGAGAGACAGGGAGAGAGAGCGAGAGAGCGAGAGAGAGACAGGGAGAGAGAGAGAGAGAGACAGACAGAGAGAGAGACAGAGAGACAGGGAGAGAGAGTGAGAGAGAGACAGGGAGAGAGAGCAAGAGAGAGACAGAGAGACAGACAGAGAGACAGGGAGAGAGAGCGAGAGAGAGACAGGGAGAGAGAGAGAGAGACAGAGAGACAGACAGAGAGACAGGGAGAGAGAGCGAGAGAGAGACAGACAGACAGAGAGAGAGACAGAGAGACAGGGAGAGAGAGAGAGACAGAGAGACAGGGAGAGAGAGAGAGACAGAGAGACAGGGAGAGAGAGCGAGAGAGAGACAGGGAGAGAGAGAGAGACAGAGAGAGACAGGGAGAGAGAGAGAGACAGAGAAACAGGGAGAGAGAGCGAGAGAGAGACAGGGAGAGAGATAGAGACAGAGAGAGACAGGGAGAGAGAGAGAGAGACAGACAGAGAGAGAGACAGACAGAGAGAGAGAGACAGAGAGAGAGACAGAGACAGAGAGACAGGGAGAGAGAGCGAGAGAGAGACAGGGAGAGAGAGAGACAGAGAGATGACCCCTGCTACTGCAAATAGCTCCTGGCCAAAACAGCCCTGACGGTCCTCTCCCTGAAGGTTCTGGATGTTAGGAGGCTTTATGAATATGGTAGAAGGCATTATTACACATGCACAATGTTGTCAAGCACATACACTAATAATAGCACATATCTGATGCATTCACGTAGCCTTCCTACCTACACACGCATACACTCTGAGAAAAAAGGTGCTGTCTAGAACCTTAAATGGATAATTATTCAGCTGTCCCCATAGGAGAACCCTTTGAAAAACCCTTTTTGGTTCCAGGTAGAACCCTTTGGGTTCCATGTAAAACCCTTTCAACGGAGGGTTCTACAAGAAACCCAAAAGAGTATTACCTTAAACCAAAAAGGGTTCTACCTGGAACCAAAAAGGGTTTTTCAAAGGGTTCTCCTGTGGCGACAACCAAATAACCTCTTTGGAACCCTTTTTTCTAAGAGTGTACATTAGAGCTGTTTGGTAGGGGGACCTCGGTTCGGTCTGCACTGTGAACCCGAATAAATACATTAAAATAAAACACTAGGCCTATAGGCTATGCTGCGTTGGATGCCATTGCCTCCTGAGTAAATCTGAGCTGGAAAAAAACCCATTCTAGTCTATTCCGTTAAAACAACGTTGTAATCAAAATTCCAATCTTAAAACACTGTAATAATGGGTATGGGACAAATGCTCATACACTGAAACTAAATGGGTCCTTGTTATGAATTTTATGAATAATGGCTAAACAATGTATACATTTAACTATAACTATAACTAATTGAATTCTACCCTGTTTTACTATATCTGATTTATAATGAGGGTGTGTGTCTAAAGTAAGCAAAGAGGGTCATTAACCTATGTTTGAACTAACTCAACTATAACTCTGTGGCGATTAAATAAGACAGCGAGAGCCCCTCCAGGTTTTTCCGTATCTGGAACTGTCTGCTAAGTGGTAATAAACTATGGCGAGACTTCAGGAGATAATCCAGATATATTGTGTGTCATGTATGTGCACTAGTAAGTTGGAATGAACTTTTGAACCTGCTTTGTCCTGGTCGAGAGGAGGAGATACCTTTTATAACCTATGATGTCATATGTGAAATAGAAGCTGTTGTACATGGTTCTATGAGCAGCGTGCTCCGAGAATAAATACTATTGGCTAATTTTGATAGACTGGTCTCTGTCTATTTCATGCAAATAGAGATCTTACAAATTCTTAGAAACAGACAGAATGATTTTAATTGAATTGGTTAATGAACACATATAGGAATTGTTAAATTCCTTTGACAGTCCTATATGTACTTTTCCAGTCAAAACCTTCTCAATCATCAGCAGCACTGATAAGCTTTCACATCTTTGACCTTCTTTCCTACTGATCAACCTTTTGGCCTCATCTATGGACATAGATATTGGGACCCATTGATGATTCCCCTCAATCTAGCATAAGCACCAGAGACATGGCTTTTCATCTTCTTCCCATTATGCTTTTCCATTAGCAGAATCTTCCCTTGCTGAGCCTGCCTACCACACAATATTAGCAATCTACCATTTCCAATGAACCGGGCTTGTTTGACTTCAGCTATCTCTTTCTCTATGGCATTGGTTAATTGGATAGGATGTAAATGAGGCCCTGTGGTCTCACCAAACACCATCACAACTTTCCACTCTGACACATTGTTAGCCCTCTTCATGCTTTCTGTACTAGCTAGACACTCTACTGCTTTCAGTATCATGCTCTCTCTTCCTCTTATGTCTTTCCACTACCGACCATTCAGATCCTTGACCCTCATCTTCCTGATTCATATCATCAGAACTGACACACATATTGTTTGCATTCCAGCACAGACGTTGCTTCTACAACTTTTTCTCCATTTCCTCCACGTCGGCCGCACTACTCTCCACCATTTCCAACTATCTGCCATACGTTCCTGCAAACCGTCCCGACTACCTGCTTCCTCTTCTGTCTCTGGTCAAGACTCTTCAACATTCAGCCAGCCGTCCTCTCCCTCGCGCGTTATCAGCTCTGGTAAATAAAGTAGCCCCCCCCTGGATCCGACCATGTCTATACGGAACTGGTTGTCCTCTGGTCCGTTCGGAATGGGTCTCTATATTGAAAAATGTATTTCTTCATATTTATCCGGGTGGGAAAGCCCCAGGTCAATTTCGGAACGGGTCCAACTTTTTAGACCTCTACATGAGAGGCCCAATACTTACCGAACCTAGAGTACATGTTCAAACACCCATACATATACAGTATGCATACACACTGTGGGACGGCACACACTCGCACACACGCGCACACACGCACACACGCACACACACACACACACACACACACACACACACACACACACACACACACACACACACACACACACACACACACACACACACACACACACAGAGAGAGAGAGAACAGACAGAGAACAGAGAGAACAGACAGAGAACAGAGAGAACAGACAGAGAACAGAGAGAACAGACAGAGAACAGAGAGAACAGACAGAGAACAGAGAGAACAGACAGAACAGAGAGAACAGACAGAGAACAGAGAGAACAGGCAGAGAACAGAGAGAACAGGCAGAGAACAGAGAGAACAGACAGAGAACAGAGAGAACAGACAGAACAGAGAGAACAGACAGAACAGAGAGAACAGACAGAGAACAGAGAGAACAGGCAGAGAACAGAGAGAACAGGCAGAGAACAGAAAGAGAACGAACAGAGAAAACAGACAGAGAACAGACAGAGAACAGAGAGAGAACAGGCAGAGAACAGAGAGAACAGACAGAGAACAGATAGAATAGAGAGAGAACAGTGAGAACAGAGAGAATAGAGAAAGGAGCACTGTTGAGATGCCAGTTATGCATAGTGTATGTAGCAGACCAGTGTTGACATACCATCTTATAAAATGTTTTTTCTTCAGTTACTTTAGTTGCGCTTGATTTCGATTACCCACAGTGGGTGGTGTTTGTACTTTTGGGAGTATTCTATTGTTTACATTGCGCCAGGCAAGTTATTTTGTGCACTCCACTAACAATGTGTAGCATGTATGGTGGTCTTGAGTGTGTGTTACCACATCCTCTGAGTCAAGAGGTCCCTTGCCCTGAAGGCAAGAAACACACACACACGTCCTCATCTCACCTTGTTTAACCTCTGCCAACTTATTGTGGGAGACCTCACTCTTCTGATTGCAAACATTAGTGGTGCGCGGGTCAGCTATTTGTTCTCCCGCACCCACCTACCTGCAATTGCTAATAACCCATCCGCAACCACCCGACTATAAGTGATAAAGTGAAAATCTGAGGCCCGCCCCCAACACTAACCTGTAAATATAGAAAATACGCTATAGGTTACAGTCAAAGACAGCAGAACAATATTTTGACAGGGGGAGCAGATTTTTGGATAAGTTTCTGTTTATAATTTCAGACATTATTGTAGGCTATTTGTTAGTCAATTTTCTCTTTTATATGTTGCCCTAAAAGACTAAATAAACCCTTGCTCATCAAAATAATGTAATAGATTGCTAGAATGAATTCTTCTGTCTAGTTGACAAACTAACATGATCCAAACATACTAAGACAGTCGTGAAGAGGGCACAACAAAACCTATTCCCCCTCAGGAGACTGAAAAGATTTGGCATGGGTCCTCAGATCCTCTAAAGGTTCTACAGCTGCACCATCGAGAGCATCCTGACTGGTTGCATCACTGCCTGATATGGCAACTGCTCGACCTTCGACCGCAAGGCACTACAGATGTACGGCCCAGTACATCACTGGGGCCAAGCTTCCTGCCATCCAGGACCTCTATACCAAGCGGTGTCAGAGGAAGGCCCTAAAAATAGTTAAAGACTCCAGCCACCCTCATAGACTGTTCTCTCTGCTGCCGCACGGCAAGCGGTACCGGAGCGCCAAGTCTGGGTCCAAGAGGCTTCTAAACAGCTTCTACCCCGAAGCCATAAGACTCCTGAACATCTAATCAAATGGTTACCCAGACTATTTGCATTGCCCCTCTTTTACACTGTTGCTACTCTCTGCTATTATCTATGCATAGTCACTTTAATAACTCTACCTACATGTACATATTACCTCAATTACCTCGACTAACCGGGGCTCCCGCACATTGACTCTTTACCAGTACCCCCTGTATATAGCCTCGCTATTGTTATTTTACTGCTGCTCTTGAATTATTTGTTACTTTTATTTGTTACTCATATTTATTTATTTTTGGTATTTTTATTTATTTAAACTGCATTGTTGGTTTGGGCTTGTAAGTAAGCATTTCCCTGTAAGGTCTAAACTTTTGTATTCAGCGCATGTGACAAATAAAATGTGATTTGATTTGATATGTAATGTTTTCTCTGTCATCTTTCTAATTCTAACCCGAACACTAATTCTAACCCGAACACTAATTCTAACCCGAACACTAATTCTAACCCGAACACTAATTCTAACCCTAACACTAATTCTAACCCGAACACTAATTCTAACCCTAACACTAATTCTAACCCTAACACTAATTCTAACCCGAACACTAATTCTAACCCGAACACTAATTCTAACCCGAACACTAATTCTAACCCGAACACTAATTCTAACCCGAACACTAATTCTAACCCGAACACTAATTCTAACCCGAACACTAATTCTAACCTTATACCTAAACCACCTAGAAATAGCATTTGATCCTGTGGGGACTAGCACACACACACACACAGAAACACACTCACCCCTGTAGACAGAAACACACCCCTCCACACTGACCTGCCCTTCCGGCACGCGGAACAGACCCAGGCTTTGTCTTTCTTGCTGTAGGGGTGGCAGGTCTTGCAGACGTTGTACTGGCAGTCCAGACACTGGCACATGGAGTTGACCAGGAAGATGAAGGGAGAGCAGCAGCAGATGTAGCGATGTTGCCGGGAGAGCAGGGAGCAGCGACTGTCCTCCTTGTCCAGCTCCTGCTTCAGGTCACTGAGAGAGGATGAGAGAAAGCGAGGGAGGGTGGGGGAGGGAGGATGGGAGGATGGGGGAGGGAGAGAGAGGAAGATGAGAGGTGGGGGAGGGTGAGAGACGGGATGAGGTGAGAGAGAGAGGAGAGAGAGGATGAAAGATAGAGAGGATGAGGGGTAAAGAGAGAGTTAGGGGGAAGAGAGGGGGAGAGAGGATGGGTGAGAGGGGGAGGATGGGAGAGATGCTGATCTCCTGCTAGTACACCCAGGTCATCTGGCTTATCTCACTAACAATACACCTACTTATGTACCCATGCAAACCACAGTTTTAGGAGGAAAATGTTTGTGTTCAAATCACATGTGTATACAGTAATGTTGAAAATCAGGACACTGTCAAACATGACAGAATAAAACGAAGAGTAGTTTCACTCATTCCAAACGATCCATTTACATTTGACATCATCTGAATATTTTCCGAAGATTTGTATCCTCTCCCAAAAAATTACAACCTTTCATATATATACTGATTGTACAAAACATTATGAACACCTGCTATTTCCATGACATAGACTGACCAGTTGAATCCAGGTGAAAGCTATGATCCCTTATTGATGCCACTTGTCAAAACAAATCAAATTGTATTTGTCACATACACATGGTTAGCAGATGTTAATGTGAGTGTAGCGAAATGCTTGTGCTCCTAGTTCCGACCATGCAGTAATATCTAACAAGTAATCTGACCTAACAATTTCACAACAACTACATTATACACACAAGTGTAAAGGAATGAATAAGAATATGTACATAAATATATGAATGAGTGATGGCCTAACAGCATAGGCATGATGCAGTAGATGGTATAGAGTACAGTATATACATATGAGATGAGTAATGTAGGGTATGTAAACATTATATAAAGTGGCAGTGTTTAAAGTGGCTAGTGATACATTTATTACATCATTTTCATTATTAAAGTGGCTAGAGATTTGAGTCAGTATGTTGGCAGCAGCCACTCAATATTAGTGATGACTGTTTAACAGTCTGATTGCCTTGAGATAGAAGCTGTTTTTCAGACTCTCAGTCCCAGCTTTGATGCACTTGTACTGACTTCGCCTTCTGGATGATAGCGGGGTGAACAGGCAGTGGCTCTGGTGGTTGTTGTCCTTGATGATCTTTATGGCCTTCCTGTGACATCGGGTGGTGTAGGTGTCCTGGAGAGTAGGTAGTTTGCCCTCGGTGATGCATTGTGCAGACCTCACTATCCTCTGGAGAGCCTTACGGTTGTGGGCGGAGCAGTTGCCGTACCAGGCGGTGATACAGCCCGACAGGATGCTCTCGATTGTGCATCTGTAAAAGTTTGTGAGTGTTTTTGGTGACAAGCCAGATTTCTTCAACCTTCTGAGATTGAAGAGGTGCTGCTGCGCCTTCTTCACGAAGCTGTCTGTGTGGGTGGACCATTTCAGTTTGTCTGTGATGTGTACGCCGAGGAACTTAAAAACTTTCCACCTTCTCCACTACTGTCCTGTCTATGTTGATAGGGGGCTGCTCCCTCTGCTGTTTCCTGAAGTCCACAATCATCTCCTTTGTTTTGTTGACATTGAGTGTGAGGTTGTTTTCCTGACACCACACTCCGAGGGCCCTCACCTCCTCCCTGTAGGCCGTCTCGTCGTTTTTGGTAATCAAGCCTACCACTGTAGTGTCGCCTGCAAACCTGATGATTGAGTTGGAGGCGTGCATGGCCACGCAGTCATGGGTGAACAGGGAGTACAGCAGAGGGCTGAGAATGCACCCTTGTGGGGCCCCAGTGTTGAGGATCAGCTGGGTGGAGATGTTGTTTCCTACCCTCACCACCTGGGAGCAGCCCGTTTAAGCCTTGAGACAATTGACACATGGATTGTGTGTGTGCCATTCAGAGGGTGAATGGGCAAGACAAAATACTTAAGTTCCTTTGGACAGGGTATGGTAGTAGGTGCCAGGCGCACCATTCTCATTTACAATGACGGACTTCACCGGCCAATCCCAGACGACACTGCGCCAATTGTGCGCCACCCTATGGGACTCCCAATGACGGCCAGTTATGATACAGCCTGGATCCGAACCAGGGTGTCTGTAGTGATGCCTCAAGCACTGAGATGCAGTGCCTTAGACCGCTGCGCCACTCGGGAGCCCCAAAATATAAATGAATGACTATAATGGATAATTGAACAGACAGGAGAGAGTGAAGGGGAGGGAGGAGGATAAGGGAGAGAGATCGAAGGAGTATGTAGAGCTTTTGTATATGTAACAGAGTGCGTTCTGTTCTGCCTCAAGCCGGCCATGAACTCTCAACCTTCTGCACAACAACAGTCACCCAAAGCCAACATCTTAGCCAATAGAATAAGAAACTAGTCTGTCACTCTGTGAGTGACAGTTAGCTTTTATATCTCAGCACAGGAGGCTGGTGAGGGGAGGACGGATTTCATTCCAGCCATTACTAGGAGCTCGTCCTTCCCAATTAAGGTGCCAACGGCTGCCTGTGTATCTCAGGGAATGTGGAGAGAGAGAGGGCAGAGGACACAGGGGATAATCTTAACAGATTAGAGGGTCAGAAAGAAAAAATAAAAGGCATGAATAAACAAAGATGACGTAATTAAGTAATATAATTCTACACCTCAGATGCACTGAGCGCTCGGTCTGTTTGACCCCATTATAGCAGAGGCCAATGTAAAAATGACTCATACACACTGCTATATTGTAAATATCTAGGTATTTTTTTGTGGAGATCACTGCAGTTTGGTTGAGATCAAATGGAGTCCTGATTCTTATGGTAGATTCCCAGGCTACTGTAGTAATGTAGGGAGTTCAAATACTGTCCACACAAAGACAGCAGTGCAGTTCCACAGCAGGAGGACTTTCTAGCTGAAGGCAGAGAACAAGACTTTAGTGACCTGAGCTGTGTCAAACACAATAATCCTCAGACAACTCTGGCAGTCTACTGAAAACAACCTAACTTTTACACACTCCCAATCAGTAGTTTGTGTCTGTGTGTCCCATAGTTGTCCAAATGCAGAAGACACAATGTTTCCTTGTCTGACCTGCCAAGCTCATGGGTTTGTTCTAGATGCTATATGTATTCACTATGGGCCTGATTCAAACTGTGGGTATTACTGAAGGTGGCTCTCAATAGTGGCTAGTATTTAACATGATAGAAATTGTAAAATAAAACTGACTTCATCCCTACAATGTATGAGGTCATACAGTAACAACTCTGATTAACAGCACATTGATAACCTACTTCACTGTGGAAAAGGGGGCCGCAATACATGTCATGTTGGGGCGGCAGGTAGCCTAGTGGTTAGAGTGTTGGGCCAGTAACCGAAAGGTTGCTAGATCAACTCCCCAAGGTAAAAATTGGTTGAATCAATGTTGTTCCCACGTCGCTTAAAAAAATAAATAAATCTGATGACGTTGAGTCAACGTGGAAAACTGATTTGACAAAAAGTCATCAATATAAAGGAATTTTGTATTTTTTTACCCAACTTTTAACCTAAATCCAACGACAAAGTGACACTGTTAGTTGATTTCACGTTGAATTCACGTTAGTTGACAACTCAACCGATTGTAAATCAAAACTAGATGTTGAACTGACGTCTGTGTCCAGTGGGGAGATTCTATCGGAGAAAAGAAAGATGCTTTTTCCTCTTGGAACCGGCAGGTTCGCACAACCTTAATTATGGTTTCTTCACATGTAAAGATATTGGAATTATTAGGGAATCAAGTCAAGGTCAGAACGCAGCGTAACTGAGGACACACTGCTGCCACGCCTTCATTTCTAACATCTCCACCCAGAACGAATAGCACATTTATAGCATGCTATTCTTATGCTTAAATTCAAGGTCAGAATAGAAAAGAAAAGTGCAGAGAAACTGAATTACGTTCCATTTACACATGCTTAATTCACGCTTAACTCACGCTTAACTCACGCTTAACTCAGGTCAGATTCCCATGTGTCCTATGTGTAATACACAGCCTGCAGGAGAATACATGAACCAAAGGTGCTGTGGGCCAACTAGTATGTGTCCACTGGTGTCACTGTAGAGAAGCCAATGCCAGCCATGCTCAGGTGAGGGCATTATTATTCCACACAAACAGAACTGACAATAACAATAACCTCTTGAATTATGTTTAGGGCTAGTGGTTTTTTCCAAGCACATGAACTGACCAGGAAAACCTTAAGGCTCTAGTAACAGCCTACAACTATCCAGGGCCCAGATGTTTTCCTAGTCAGGTCGCATGGTCAGCTCCCGGCTCTAATTATGAGTAATTAAACC
Organism: Oncorhynchus masou masou; assembly: GCF_036934945.1. NCBI lineage: Eukaryota > Metazoa > Chordata > Actinopteri > Salmoniformes > Salmonidae > Oncorhynchus > Oncorhynchus masou. The sequence continues at coordinate 27,030 of NW_027016701.1, forward strand.
TGTCTCATGCCTCAACCCCAAACTGAGAAATCCTGCCACCACCGCAGCTCAGTAAACAAACAACTAATTGCAGCTGACCAATCAGTGGGGAGATAGCATGACCACAATCACACACTGAAGTAATTACAGACATTTTCCAGCTGAATAACGAATCTGACTAAATTAAGATTAAAACATGGAACAGTGTTAAAGTTGGACAGGAGTCCTCCCAACAGGCTTTAATAAGCTGAGGAGGCTGGAGAGGGTGATAGGGCTTCGTGTGTGTGTGTGTGTGTGTGTGTGCGTGTGCGTGTGTGTGGGTGGGTGGGTGGGTGGGTGGGTGGGTGGTAGCAGGTCATCTCTAGGGACAGGAGTTTTTCCAGGTCAGATTATATAGTCAGGAAACTCCAGTTACAGACGACAGACATCCAGTTATCACTTGAATTGTGCGACGTCCCTTTATATAAGTATGGTATATACAACATTTCTTTACACCTAGAATATCCTAGTATTTTTGCGTCTATACCATCTCTGAGCCAAAGGTCTCAGTGGCATTGGATATTACCACAGTGGTAACAGATACAGTGGGGCAAAAAAGTATTTAGTCAGCCACCAATTGTGCAAGTTCTCCCACTTAAAAAGATGAGAGGCCTGTAATTTTCATCATAGGTACACTTCAACTATGACAGACAAAATGAGGGGGAAAAAATCCAGAAAATCACATTGTAGGATTTGTAATGAATTTATTTGCAAATTATGGTGGAAAATAAGTATTTGGTCACCTACAAACAAGCAAGATTTCTGGCTCTCACAGACCTGTAACTTCTTCTTTAAGAGGCTCCTCTGTCCTCCACTCGTTACCTGTATTAATGGCACCAGTTTGAACTTGTTATCAGTATAAAAGACACCTGTCCACAACCTCAAACAGTCACACTCCAAACTCCACTATGGCCAAGACCAAAGAGCTGTCAAAGGACACCAGAAACAAATTGTAGACCTACACCAGGCTGGGAAGACTGAATCTGCAATAGGTAAGCAGTTTGGGTTGAAGAAATCAACTGTGGGAGCAATTATTAGGAAATGGAAGACATACAAGAACACTGATAATCTCCCTCGATCTGGGGCTCCACGCAAGATCTCAACCCGTGGGGTCAAAATGATCACAAGAACGGTGGGCAAAAATCCCAGAACCACACGGGGTGACCTAGTGAATGACCTGCAGAGAGCTGGGACCAAAGTAACAAAGCCTACCATCAGTTACACACTATGCCGCCAGGGACTCAAATCCTGCAGTGCCAGACGTGTCCAGGCCCATCTGAAGTTTGCTAGAGAGCATTTGGATGATCCAGAAGAAGATTGGGAGAATGTCATATGGTCAGATGAAACCAAAATATAACTTTTTGGTAAAAACTCAACTTGTCGTGTTTGGAGGACAAAGAATGCTGAGTTGCATACCTACTGTGAAGCATGGGGGTGGAAACATCATGCTTTGGGGCTGTTTTTCTGCAAAGGGACCAGGACGACTGATCCGTGTAAAGGAAAGAATGAATGGGGCCATGTATCGTGAGATTTTGAGTGAAAACCTCCTTCCATCAGCAAGGGCATTGAAGATGAAACGTGGCTGGGTCTTTCAGCATGACAATGATCCCAAACACACCGCCCGGGCAACGAAGGAGTGGCTTCGTAAGAAGCATTTCAAGGTCCTGGAGTGGCCTAGCCAGTCTCCAGATCTCAACCCCATAGAAAATCTTTGGAGGGAGTTGAAAGTCCGTGTTGCCCAGCAACAGCTCCAAAACATCACAACTCTAGAAGAGATCTGCATGGAGGAATGGGTCAAAATACCAGCAACAGTGTGTGAACACCTTGTGAAGACTTCCAGAAAACGTTTGACCTCTGTCATTGCCAACAAAGGGTATATAACAAAGTATTGAGATAAACTTTTGTTATTGACCAAATACTTATTTTCCACCATAATTTGCAAATAAATTCATAAAAAATCCTACAATGTGATTTTCTGGATTTTTTTACTCATTTTGTCAGTCATAGTTGAAGTGTACCTATGATGAAAATTACAGGCCTCTCTCATCTTTTTAAGTGGGAGAACTTGCACAATTGGCGGCTGACTAAATACTTTTTTTGCCCCACTGTATACTTTCTCCGTACTTGCTCTGATCTCTGAGACCACATTCTCAGTGATGCGTCTTTCAGAGCCTCTGGTCTCTCACTCATCCCTGTTTGATATTCTATGATTCTGTGAGGTCAGAGGAGAAATTGAGCCAACAGCAATCACTAAGGGACAGAGGGGTGTGTGTGTGCAGCGTAACTTTCCTCAAAATCTTGCTGAATGAGAGCGTACTCTTGTGGAAATTCAACACGAAGGACACCTCAAGCCAAGCTTTATTATCAGCAAGCTGGAGAGGTTACAACAATCTCTGCACACTGTACAGGTCTATCAGATGCTCTCTTGGGGCAGTCCCAGCGGTTGTCTTATATACGGCTATACACAGAAAAGTTATATTTGCATAATTTAGCATAATTAATTCATCACTACTGGTGGCTCGCACATGTGACTGGTGGCTCGCACATGTGACTGGTGGCTTACACATGTGACTGACCAATACCTCACAAGGCTCTCTCTCTCTCCAAGTTGAGACCTTGAAACTGAGAGACCTCGGTTGTTCCCATAGCAATGTTCTGGGCGTACTGCCAAGTTGAGGAACAGTGATAGTGAGAATTCCTCCATACACGATCAGTCAGTCACCTGCATGAACCTTTCTAATTAGTTATTAGAAAGTAGCACTGATTTGATACTTTGTAGCATTGATTCGATACATAAACATAACATTTCCCTCACATTCCCTCCCTTTATCACTCTGTGATCATTGTCGTTACATTTTAATGTAAGCATTAGATTATAGCTTCTATCAAAGGAGGTTCTATCAAAATATGATATTAAAGTAAGTGAAATCAACACGTTGCTTACAAGCCCTTCACTCTGAGTTTTACAATCTAAAATACACACCCATAATACACAAGGGATCTGCAAATTTAGGTTTGATTAAATCGCTCAATGTTTAAGCGTTTTTTTTTACATAGTTCTTACTACCGTCGGGTAGCAGTGCTATTTGTTCTGCACCAACTGTTCCTGAGACTAGTCAAAACGTCAAACAAATCCGCTTGAGCCTTCTAAGCTTTTCAAACAAAAACAACCTCCAATTCTCACTCATCGTCATTATCTACAGTACAGGGGAAAAGGAAGCTCAGTCAGAGTCGGCAGTTCATCAGTCTCACCAAACTCTTGAGGAGCATTTAACATAATGGCTGACGAAACCTTCTCAGATAGGGAGGCACAAATAGCCTTACAACATGTTAGTTATACTATTGTACAGACTAAGCAAAAAACACACGATCCAGCCCATTGGGCAATCTGGGATCCCCAACTCCCAAACACAGATTTCAACCAAGTTGCGAGTGTCCACTCGGGCTGTGGGGAATTGTTCTTAGCCACAGTGGCAATGTATTTGGCGAGACTGGTAACATTAAAGTACCGATCTGGGACAAAAGTGCAACATTCATCTCCAATTATTGCACAAGTGCCCCCTTCACCTGCCAAAATATAGTCAAGAGCCTCTCTGTTTTGCAGAGCCAATTTATGCAATTCTTTCAGTTCGTCATTCAATTGTTCCAGGGCATTTCGAGTAGAATCGCCAATTTCCTCCATGTGTTTAGAGATATCACAAATTTAATCTAGGGCACATGCAACTTCATACCCCAGAAAAAAACACATCAAAGATGTAGTCATGTCAGCCAGAGTCCTCTTATGTCTCCTCAATCCAGGAGGTTTGTAGTCTCTTAACAGATCCTTCAGACTCTTATCATTTGGAACGGCTCTCATAGTTGTTACCACAAACCCAACAGTACAACTACCTCCCCAGTTCAGGGCCAGGCTATAGTAAGCCTTTTTCCACACAAGCAATAGGTGCCATTTGGGGCTCCTCTCAAAGGAATAATAACATTATAAGCTGAAATACCATAAGTAACATTACCAGGTTTCCCAGTGTCCGCATTGTTAACAGTTGACTTACAGGTATTGGACCCGTTGTTATACATTGTAGTTCACCCAAATAATTTCTTCCTTCTCCTCTAATACACCGAGGGGCTGTCATCACTCCTGCTACTGAGATGGGTGGGAGTGAAGTATTGTCTGGCCTAGCAAACGATGGTGGGCCTCTGTGGTTATATAATGCAGAAAACGTCATGGGGTCAGGGTCACGTGGCATCTCTTCCAGGAATGGTAAGTCCCATTTGTATAGTCAGATTTACCCCTAAGGGGACTCCCACAAGTGGTAAACCTGCTCCTACCTTTTGTCCAGATGTAAGATTAGCAACCATTTCTGATCTAGAGAGGAACAGATTTTCCTCAGGGTTATGAGGGCCCAACAGCGCTCTCCTTCTCCAATGATCATCTACTTCTGGGCCACTATTCCGGACCGGCATTGGCCCCTTTGGGACTTATTTCACCCTTTGTCTGGATTCCAACAAGAGGACAACCTACTGTTCTAATTAACACTCCTATACTAATGCAGAGGGGCGCACTGCACCACCGGAACTGGTGAAACCCCATCTTCTTCTGGTTCAGGAACTCGTCTGCAGTGGGACACGTGGATCCAGGTATTTCTCTCAGCAACCTTCACCGCAATGGGGGTGGTCAGAAGAATTTGGTATGGCCCTCTCGAACTGGGGTCCTTCCAACTCTTTCTCCTGAAGTCTTTGACCACCACGAAATCACCTAGGCTCAAACAGTGCTCAGCTGTTCGGCAAAGACGCCTTCACTCCGAGGAAAGAGAGTCTTGAGAACACTGTTACGGGTGGCACAATACTCAACCATATCTCCCTCCATTCCTTGTAGGGACAACCTGTTCTGGGTGAACGGTGCATTTGTCGTTTGCATGGGACAGCCAGTCAGCACTTCGTGTGGAGCGAGACCAGTGACTCCATGGGATCTGCCTCTCATACTCATCAGTGCCAATGGAAGCACTTTCACCGATGTCAGGCTTATTTCACCAATCAATTGAACTAATTGAATTTTCATAGATTGGTTCACCCTCTGGTCGGAAAAGATTTTTGATGGCAGACCCCACCTGGGTATGATCTCTCTCACAAGTGCTTTCGCCATAGCAACCGCTGTGGCTGTCCTGCAAGGGAAAGCTTCAATCCATTTAGAAAACATGTCAACAATCACCAAACAATACTTGTTCCCCTCACAAGGGGTCAACTCAGTGAAGTCCATCATTAGGTGCTCAAAAGTTCCTCCAGGCCTGGGATGGGACGCGGGGGATACTGAAATGCCGCGTTCAAAATTATTAGTCGTGCAAATCAAACACAGTTAAACCTTCTGTCTACCTATATTTATTTACAAAATCCACCATTCCTACATTTGACATATGATCCTGACCATGTGCTAACTTGGCAATGAAATAGAAAGTACAACTGGGCATGGCTGGTCTACTCCTCTCATCCAACCATACACCCGATGCGTCTTTACGACAGCACCCAGCCCACTTGCGTCTCTCTGAATCATCAGCCGTTGCCTGGAAAGCAACCACATCATCAACAGAGAAAGGGTTGGTAGGAGCTGGAATTGCTGCCATCTGTAGGAAGGGGAAACAGAATAGGAAGCAGTTAATTTAGCTGCATGGTCAGCTTTAGCGTTCCCCAGAGGAATGTTGTTGTTAGAGGAAGAATGTGCTTGACACTTGATTATAGAAACAGAGGAGGGCTGCTGGACAGCCTGTAAGAGACACTAAACATAGTTACCGTGCGCAATCTGTTTTCCAGACGAGGTCAAAAACCCTCTGTTCTTCCACAATGTTCTAAAATCATGCACAACACCGAACGCATACCTGCTATCAGTGTAAATGTTACCAGAGCTGTCGTTTCCCACAATACAAGCTCTAGTCAGGCCAAAAGGTTCTGCCACCTGGGCTGATAAATGTGAAGGGAGTCAAGCACTCTCCACAGTTTCAAAACAGTCACAACATCTACTTAACATTGCAACAATCAGAAACTTTATGTCCAAAAATGATGCAGAAAAATGTATCCATGCATTTGTCACTTCTAGGTTAGACTACTGTAATGCTCTACTTTCCGGCTACCCGGATAAAGCACTGAATAAACTTCAGTTTGTGCTAAACATGGCTGCTAGAATCTTGACTAGAATGAAAATAATTGATCATGTTACTCAAGTGCTAACCTCCCTACACTGGCTTCCTGTTATGGCAAGAGCTGATTTCAAGGTTTTACTGCTAACCTACAAAGCATTACATGGTGTTACGACTTCCGCCGAAGTCAGTCCCTCTCCTTGTTCGGGCGACGGTTGACGGCCTTCTAGCCATCGCCGGTCCACTTTTCATTTTCCATTTGTTTTGTCTTTGTCTTTCACACCTGGTTTCAATCCCCCAATTACTTTTTCATTATTTAACCCTCTGATCACCCATGTTTGTTTGTGAGTAATTGTTTGTATGTTATACGGTCCGTTATGTGGGCTTGCTTTATTGTATTGTTTTTGCCTATTTTGAGTAAATTATGTTTATTTACTAATTTCTGCTGTCCTGCGCCTGATACCTCTACACAAGCTACACACAGACATCATAACACATGGGCTTGCTCCTACCTATCTTTCCGATTTGGTCCTGCCGTACATACCTACACGTACGCTACGGTCACAAGACGCAGGTCTCCTTATTGTCCCTAAAATTTCTAAGCAAACAGCTGGAGGCAGAGCTTTTTCCTATAGAGCTCCATTTTTATGGAATCGTCTGCCTACCCATGTGAGAGACGCAGACTTGGTCTCGACTTTTAAGTCTTCGTTGAAGACTCATCTCTTCAGTCTGGCCCAGGAGTGTGAAGGTGAACGGAAAGACACTGGAGCAACGAACCGCCCTTGCTGTCTCTGCCTGGCCGGATCCTCTCTCTCCACTGGGATTCTCTGCCTCTAACCCTATTACAGGGGCTGAGTCACTGGTTTACTGGTGCTCTTCCATGCCGTCTCTAAGAGCGGTGCGTCACTTGAGTGGGTTGAGTTACTGACGTGATCTTCCTGTCTGGGTTGTGCTGTGGCGGAGATCTTTGTGGGCTGTACTCGGCCTTGTCTCAGGATGGTAAGTTGGTGGTTGAAGATATCCCTCTAGTGGTGTGGGGGCTGTGCTTTGGCAAAGTGGGTGGGGTTACATCCTGCCTGTTTGGCCTTGTCCAGGGGTATCGTCAGATGGGGCCACAGTGTCTCCTGACCCCTCCTGTCTCAGTCTCCAGTATTTATGCTGCAGTAGTTTATGTGTCGGGGGCAAGGATCAGTCTGTTATATCTGGAGTACTTCTCCTGTCTTAACCGGTGTCCTGTGTGAATTTAAGAATGCTCTCTCTAATTCTTTCTTTCTCTCTCTCGGAAGACCTGAGCCCTAGGACCATCTGGCCTGATGACTCCTAGCTGTCCCCAGTCCACCTGGCCGTGGTGCTGCTCCAGTTTCAACTGTTCTGCCTGTGGCTATTTATTTTTATTTATCCGTTATTTTACCAGGTAAGTTGACTGAGAACATGTTCTCATTTGCAGCAACGACCTGGGAAATAGTTACAGGGGAGAGGAGGGGGATGAATGAGCCAATTGTAAACTGGGGATTATTAGCTGACCGTGATGGTTTGAGGGCTAGATTGGGAACTTAGCCAGGACACCAGGGTTAACACCCCTACTCTTATGATAAGTGCCATGGGATCTTCATTGAGCTCGGGGGGCACGACACCCATTTAACGTCCAATCCAAAAGACAGCACCCTAAACAAGGCAGTGTCCTGGGGCATTGGGATATTTTTTTTAGACCAGAGGAAAGAGTGCCGCCTACTGGCCCTCCAACACCACTTCCAGCAGCATCTGGTCTCCCATCCAGGAACTGACCAGGACCAACCCTGCTTAGCTTCAGAAGCAAGACAGCAGTGGTATGCAGCATGGTATGCTGCTGGCTATGGAACCCTGACCTGTTCACCGGACATGCTACCTGTCCCAGACCTGCTGTTTCCAACTCTCTAGAGACAGCAGGAGCGGTAGAGATACTCTGAATGATCAGCTATAAAAAGCCAGCTGACATTTACTCCTGAGGTGCTGACCTGTTGCACCCTTGACAACCACTGTGATTATTATTATTTGACCCTGCTGGTCATCTATGAACATTTGAACATCTTGCCCATGTTTTGTTATAATCTCCACCTGGCACAGCCAGAAGAGGACTGGCCACCCCTCATAGCCTGGTTCCTCTTTAGGTTTTTTCCTAGGTTCTCGACTTTCTAGGGAGTTTTTCCTAGCCACTGTGCTTCTACACCTGCATTGCTTGCTGTTTGGGGTTTAACATTTTTTAACATTTAACATTTAAGTCATTTAGCAGACGCTCTTATCCAGAGCGACTTACAAATTGGTGAATTCACCTTCTGACATCCAGTGGAACAGCCACTTTACAATAGTGCATCTAAATCATTAAGGGGGAGGGGGTGAGAAGGATTACTTATCCTATCCTAGGTATTCCTTGAAGAGGTGGGGTTTCAGGTGTCTCCGGAAGGTGGTGATTGACTCCGCTGTCCTGGCGTCGTGAGGGAGTTTGTTCCACCATTGGGGGGCCAGAGCAGCGAACAGTTTTGACTGGGCTGAGCGGGAACTGTACTTCCTCAGTGGTAGGGAGGCGAGCAGGCCAGAGGTGGATGAACGCAGTGCCCTTGTTTGGGTGTAGGGCCTGATCAGAGCCTGGAGGTACTGCGGTGCCGTTCCCCTCACAGCTCCGTAGGCAAGCACCATGGTCTTGTAGCGGATGCGAGCTTCAACTGGAAGCCAGTGGAGAGAGCGGAGGAGCGGGGTGACGTGAGAGAACTTGGGAAGGTTGAACACCAGACGGGCTGCGGCGTTCTGGATGAGTTGTAGGGGTTTGATGGCACAGGCAGGGAGCCCAGCCAACAGCGAGTTGCAGTAATCCAGACGGGAGATGACAAGTGCCTGGATTAGGACCTGCGCCGCTTCCTGTGTGAGGCAGGGTCGTACTCTGCGGATGTTGTAGAGCATGAACCTACAGGAACGGGCCACCGCCTTGATGTTAGTTGAGAACGACAGGGTGTTGTCCAGGATCACGCCAAGGTTCTTAGCGCTCTGGGAGGAGGAAACAATGGAGTTGTCAACCGTGATGGCGAGATCATGGAACGGGCAGTCCTTCCCCGGGAGGAAGAGCAGCTCCGTCTTGCCGAGGTTCAGCTTGAGGTGGTGATCCGTCATCCACACTGATATGTCTGCCAGACATGCAGAGATGCGATTCGCCACCTGGTCATCAGAAGGGGAAAGGAGAAGATTAATTGTGTGTCGTCTGCATAGCAATGATAGGAGAGACCATGTGAGGTTATGACAGAGCCAAGTGACTTGGTGTATAGCGAGAATAGGAGAGGGCCTAGAACAGAGCCCTGGGGGACACCAGTGGTGAGAGCGCGTGGCGAGGAGACAGATTCTCGCCACGCCACCTGGTAGGAGCGACCTGTCAGGTAGGACGCAATCCAAGCGTGGGCCGCGCCGGAGATGCCCAACTCGGAGAGGGTGGAGAGGAGGATCTGATGGTTCACAGTGTCGAAGGCAGCCGATAGGTCTAGAAGGATGAGAGCAGAGGAGAGAGAGTTAGCTTTAGCAGTGCGGAGCGCCTCCGTGATACAGAGAAGAGCAGTCTCAGTTGAATGACTAGTCTTGAAACCTGACTGATTTGGATCAAGAAGGTCATTCTGAGAGAGATAGCGGGAGAGCTGGCCAAGGACGGCACGTTCAAGAGTTTTGGAGAGAAAAGAAAGAAGGGATACTGGTCTGTAGTTGTTGACATCGGAGGGATCGAGTGTAGGTTTTTTCAGAAGGGGTGCGACTCTCGCTCTCTTGAAGACGGAAGGGACGTAGCCAGCGGTCAGGGATGAGTTGATGAGCGAGTTGAGGTAAGGGAGAAGGTCTCCGGAAATGGTCTGGAGAAGAGAGGAGGGGATAGGGTCAAGCGGGCAGGTTGTTGGGCGGCCGGCCGTCACAAGAAGCGAGATTTCATCTGGAGAGAGGGGGAGAAAGAGGTCAGAGCACAGGGTAGGGCAGTGTGAGCAGAACCAGCGGTGTCGTTTGACTTAGCAAACGAGGATCGGATGTCGTCGACCTTCTTTTCAAAATGGTTGACGAAGTCATCTGCAGAGAGGGAGGAGGGGGGAGGGGGAGGAGGATTCAGGAGGGAGGAGAAGGTGGCAAAGAGCTTCCTAGGGTTAGAGGCAGATGCTTGGAATTTAGAGTGGAAGAAAGTGGCTTTAGCAGCAGAGACAGAGGAGGAAAATGTAGAGAGGAGGGAGTGAAAGGATGCCAGGTCCGCAGGGAGGCGAGTTTTCCTCCATTTCCGCTCGGCTGCCCGGAGCACTGTTCTGTGAGCTCGCAGTGAGTCGTCGAGCCACGGAGCGGGAGGGGAGGACCGAGCCGGCCTGGAGGATAGGGGACATAGAGAGTCAAAGGATGCAGAAAGGGAAGAGAGGAGGGTTGAGGAGGCAGAATCAGGAGATAGGTTGGAGAAGGTATGAGCAGAGGGAAGAGATGATAGGATGGAAGAGGAGAGAGTAGCGGGGGAGAGAGAGCGAAGGTTGGGACGGCGCGATACCATCCGAGTAGGGGCAGTGTGGGAAGTGTTGGATGAAAGCGAGAGGGAAAAGGATACAAGGTAGTGGTCGGAGACTTGGAGGGGAGTTGCAATGAGGTTAGTGGAAGAACAGCATCTAGTAAAGATGAGGTCGAGCGTATTGCCTGCCTTGTGAGTAGGGGGGGAAGGTGAGAGGGTGAGGTCAAAAGAGGAGAGGAGTGGAAAGAAGGAGGCAGAGAGGAATGAGTCAAAGGTAGACGTGGGGAGGTTAAAGTCGCCCAGGACTGTGAGAGGTGAGCCGTCCTCAGGAAAGGAGCTTATCAAGGCATCAAGCTCATTGATGAACTCTCCGAGGGAACCTGGAGGGCGATAAATGATAAGGATGTTAAGCTTGAAAGGGCTGGTAACTGTGACAGCATGGAATTCAAAGGAGGCGATAGACAGATGGGTAAGGGGAGAAAGAGAGAATGACCACTTGGGAGAGATGAGGATCCCGGTGCCACCACCCCGCTGACCAGAAGCTCTCGGGGTGTGCGAGAACACGTGGGCGGACGAAGAGAGAGCAGTAGGAGTAGCGGTGTTGTCTGTGGTGATCCATGTTTCCGTCAGTGCCAAGAAGTCGAGGGACTGGAGGGAGGCATAGGCTGAGATGAACTCTGCCTTGTTGGCCGCAGATCGGCAGTTCCAGAGGCTACCGGAGACCTGGAACTCCACGTGGGTCGTGCGCGCTGGGACCACCAGATTAGGGTGGCCGCGGCCACGCGGTGTGGAGCGTTTGTATGGTCTGTGCAGAGAGGAGAGAACAGGGATAGATAGACACATAGTTTACAGGCTACAGAAGAGGCTACGCTAATGCAAAGGAGATTGGAATGACAAGTGGACTACACTTATCGAATGTTCGGAACGTTAAGCTTACGTAGCAAGAATCTTATTGACTAAAATGATTGAAATGATACAGTACTGCTGGAGTAGGCTAGCTGGCAGTGGCTACGTTGTTGACACTACACTAATCAAGTCGTTCCGTCGAGTGTAATGGTTTCTACAGTGCTGCTATTCGGGGGCTAGCTGGCTAGCTAGCAGTGTTGATTACGTAACGTTACAAGAACGACAATAGCTGGCTAGCTAACCTAGAAAATCGCTCCAGACTACACAATTGTCTTAGATACAAAGACGGCTAAGTAGCTAGCTAGCTACGATCAAACAAATCAAACCGTTGTACTGTAATGAAGTGAAATGAAAATGTGATACTACCTGTGGAGCGAGGCGGAATGTTGACCGGGTTGTTGAAGTTCAATTCGGAAGACGTTGGCTAGCTGTTGGCTAGCTAGCTAGCAGTGACTCCTACGTTAAGGATGACAAATAGCTGGCTAGCTAACCTCGGTAAATTAAGATAATCACTCTAAGTCTACACACTCTAAGCTACACAATTACCTTGGATACGAAGACAGCAAAGACAACTATGTAGCTAGCTAACACTACACTAATCGAGTCATTGAGTGTAATAGTTTCTACAGTGCTAGTGGACGTTAGCTAGCTGCTGTGCTAGTGGACGTTAGCTAGCTGCTGGGCAGAAAGCAGTGTAGACTACGTTAGGACGACAAAATACGATCAGCAAAGACAACTATGTAGCTAGCTAACACTACACTAATCGAGTCGTTGAGTGTAATAGTTTCTACAGTGCTAGTGGACGTTAGCTAGCTGCTGGGCAGAAAGCAGTGTAGACTACGTTAGGACGACGAAATACGATAATTACGCAATTATCTTTGATACAAAGACGGCTATGTAGCTAGCTAAGAAGAAATTGCTAAGATTAGACAAATCAAACCGTTGTACTATAATGAAATGTAATGAAATGTAATGAAAAGTTATACTACCTGCGGACCGAAGTGTAGATGCGACCGCTCGCTCCAACCCGGAACCGGCAGGCTAGAATTCAAACAAGCTAACATTTTTTTCTGCCAACAGGCATGATAAGCTGATGTTAGGCTTTAGGTTTGTGCAAATATTGCCACTGCTGGCTACTGTACATACAGTAGACAAAGGGATGAGGATGGATTGGTCTCTGAGGATGGATTGGTCGCTGGTTTCAGGCTGGGTTTCTGTACAGCACTTTGAGATATCAGCTGATGTAAGAAGGGCTTTATAAATTAATTTGATTTGATTTGATGGCCTTAAGATAGAAGCTGTTTTTCAGTCTCTCGGTCCCAGCTTTGATGCACCTGTACTGACCTCGCCTTCTGGGTGATAGCGGGGTGAACAGGCAGTGGCTCGTAGGGTTGTTGTCCTTGGTGATCTTTTCCTTGATGGCTTTCCTGTGACATCGAGTGGTGTAGGTGTCCTGGAGGGGAGGTAGCTTGCCCCCGGTGATGCGTTGTGCAGACCTCACTACCCTCTGGAGAGGCTTACGGTTGTGGGCGGAGCAGTTGCCATACCAGGCGGTGATACAGCCTGACAGGATGCTCTCAATTGTGCATTTGTAAAAGTTTGTGAGTGTTTTTGATGACAAGCCAAATTTCTTAAACCTCCTGAGATTGAAGAGGCACTGTTGCACCTTCTTCACCACGCTGTCTGTGTGGGTGGACCATTTAAGTTTGTCCGTGATGTGTACGCCGAGGAACTTAAAACTTTCCACCCTCTCCACTACTGTCCCGTCGATGTGGATCGGGGGGGTGCTCCCTCTGCTGTTTCCTGAAGTCCACAATCATCTCCTTTGTTTTGTTGACGTTGAGTGTGAGGTTATTTTCCTGACACCACACTCCGAGGGCCCTCACCTCCTCCCTGTAGGCCGTCTCGTCGTTGTTGGTAATCAAACCTACCACTGTAGTGTCGTCCTCAAACTTGATGATTGAGTTGGAGGCGTGCATGGCCACGCAGTTGTGGGTGAACAGGGAGTACAGGAGAGGACTCAGAACGCACCCTTGTGGGGCCCCAGTGTTGAGGATCAGCGGGGTGGAGATGTTGTTACCTACCCTCACCACCTGGGGACGGCCCGTCAGGAAGTCCAGTACTCAGTTGCACAGGGCGGGGTCGAGACCCAGGGTCTCTACTGCTGGCCAGTTAAGGTCAATCAAGCTAAAATATTTTTAATTATTTCAAGTAGTATTTGCACTCAGGTCTGATACCCACCTCTGGCTTGTTAATAACTCCCGATTAAAGTACTAACTACAGTGGGTGATTAGTACTCTGGTCAAAAGTAGAGCACTATATAGGGAATACGGTTGCATTTGGGACGTAGCCTAGAACTGGTCTCAGCACAGTAGCACCTTAAACCCAATGGTGAAAGAACACTCACTTTAATCTGATAAGCCACAAGAATCATGCCTGTGTGTGTGTGTGTGTGTGTGTGTGTGTGTGTGTGTGTGTGTGTGTGTGTGTGTGTGTGTGTGTGTGTGTGTGTGTGTGTGTGTGTGTGTGTGTGTGTGTGTGTGTGTGTGTGTGTGTGTGTGTGTGTGTGTGTGTGTGTGTGTGTGTGTGTGTGTGTGTGTGTGTGTGTGTGTGTGTGTGTGTGTGTGTGTGTGTGTGTGTGTGTGTGTGTGTGTGTTACAGTCCTGCTTATCCTTTCAGTAGCTCTGGTTTTTGAACATCCTCCAGCCCAGGAGAAGAGCATGTTTAAACAGTACAGTGACAACACTATAAAACAGCATTGCTTGCTTATGAGTGAGAGAAAGTTGGAATGTACATGAGTGAATAATTCGTTATTAGGCTATACCAGTATTACCTTGTGATGATAGTAATGATGAACAGTTATTGAAGAATGGGCTGTTCGGCTATCCTCATTAGTAATATCCAAATTTACCATAACTTTGACAGGGTGTAATAATAACCTTTTTATTCGTCAACAAAAATCTATCTTATATCGAAACATGAAATGCAGATAAATAAGTAACTCACCGGATCCGTGTACTAGGCTACTTCTCAGGTTCACACAGTACAGTGAGCAAATCCCCGGTCTCTGGCCCGATGTTATGCAAGTCAGCTGCCATGCGCACGATTTATGAACACCAGAAACACTGTAGGCTACATGATCATATCCGTGTAAGTTAAGTCCATTTCATGTTAGTCTCTTCAGAATGTCGACTGTCTTCTTAGGCAACTCATGCATAGGCCCAAAGCTCGTAGCCAAAGTTTCATTCTCTGTCGCCTACAGTAAGGAAAGGGCGGCATCTGAACTAAAATGACAAGAGCAATCGAAGTTGCAAACACCTGCGATGTGCGCGGCTGGCTAAAGAGTCTATAAATCAGATCACTGAATATTAACTGTTATTTTCCTGCTTGGAATGAACGCGGTACACGGTAGACTGAACTGTCAATAACGTTTTATAGCCCGCCAGTAATATCACAAACACTAGCCTATATTAATTTAATTGACAAAAGTGAATATAATAAAGCAACACGTATTCCACTGAGTGTGAGTAAAGGCATTATGTTCTAAGTTTCCTTCATCCATTTCTAACGGGCAACTAAACCTAGATTTTTGGGGTTAAAACCTTTCATGGAACAATGTTTAACACTCCATAATCATATTGGCCAACTAGACTTGAATAATGAACTGGTACATTTAAATGTGTTCCGTGTGGGCACATTTGATGACATTTTTTGTAGGTCATGATGACCAACCCAAAGCTCACCAAGGTTCTTCCTGGTACTCTTCTCCCATGCAGATAGATAGGAGCCTGATCTCTTTGCTCCTCATAGCTTTAGGCTACTGAACCCAACAAGAAAACAATGCATTCTATACACGCTTCAGCACAACATGAAAAAGGAGACAGAAAACATGTGTCAACAGCAAGAGATGGTGAAATAAAATACAACTCATAACCAGGAAACTTCACAGTCACATAGCTCCTGCTGGAACAGTGAAGTGTCACATAGCTCCAGCTGGAACAGTGAAGAGTCACATAGCTCCTGCTGGAACAGTGAAGAGTCACATAGCTCCTGCTGGAACAGTGAAGAGTCACATAGCTCCTGCTGGAACAGTGAAGAGTCACATAGCTCCTGCTGGAACAGTGAAGAGTCACATAGCTCCTGCTGGAACAGTGAAGAGTCACATAGCTCCTGCTGGAACAGTGAAGAGTCACATAGCTCCTGCTGGAACAGTGAAGAGTCACATAGCTCCTGCTGGAACAGTGAAGAGTCACATAGCTCCTGCTGGAACAGTGAAGAGTCAAATAGCTCCTGCTGGAACAGTGAAGAGTCACATAGCTCCTGCTGGAACAGTGAAGAGTCACATAGCTCCTGCTGGAACAGTGAAGAGTCACATAGCTCCTGCTGGAACAGTGAAGAGTCACATAGCTCCTGCTGGAACAGTGAAGAGTCACATAGCTCCTGCTGGAACAGTGAAGAGTCACATAGCTCCTGCTGGAACAGTGAAGAGTCACATAGCTCCTGCTGGAACAGTGAAGAGTCACATAGCTCCTGCTGGAACAGTGAAGAGTCACATAGCTCCTGCTGGAACAGTGAAGAGTCACATAGCTCCTGCTGGAACAGTGAAGAGTCACATAGCTCCTGCTGGAACAGTGAAGAGTCACATAGCTCCTGCTGGAACAGTGAAGAGTCACATAGCTCCTGCTGGAACAGTGAAGAGTCACATAGCTCCTGCTGGAACAGTGAAGTGTCACATAGCTCCTGCTGGAACAGTGAAGAGTCACATAGCTCCTGCTGGAACAGTGAAGAGTCACATAGCTCCTGCTGGAACAGTGAAGAGTCACATAGCTCCTGCTGGAACAGTGAAGAGTCACATAGCTCCTGCTGGAACAGTGAAGAGTCACATAGCTCCTGCTGGAACAGTGAAGAGTCACATAGCTCCTGCTGGAACAGTGAAGAGTCACATAGCTCCTGCTGGAACAGTGAAGAGTCAAATAGCTCCTGCTGGAACAGTGAAGAGTCATATAGCTCCTGCTGGAACAGTGAAGAGTCACATAGCTCCTGCTGGAACAGTGAAGAGTCACATAGCTCCTGCTGGAACAGTAAAGAGTCATATAGCTCCTGATGGAACAGTGAAGAGTCACATAGCTCCTGCTGGAACAGTGAAGAGTCACATAGCTCCTGCTGGAACAGTGAAGAGTCATATAGCTCCTGCTGGAACAGTGAAGAGTCACATAGCTCCTGCTGGAACAGTGAAGAGTCACATAGCTCCTGCTGGAACAGTGAAGAGTCATATAGCTCCTGCTGGAACAGTGAAGAGTCACATAGCTCCTGCTGGAACAGTGAAGAGTCACATAACTCCTGCTGGAACAGTGAAGGGTCACATAGCTCCTGCTGGAACAGTGAAGAGTCACATAGCTCCTGCTGGAACAGTGAACAGTCAGTCATTCACACTGTGTGGTCCTGCTGGACAGTGAACATTCACACTGTGAGATTTCCTGGGGGAAGGAGGCTTTCTTTTTGTAGCCCAGTCCCAGATTTGTTTGTGCTGTCTTGCCAACTCATTAGAGTGAACCAGATTTGGGACCAGGCTTTTTGAGCCAGTGAAGTGAGTCTTTGGAGGATAAAGCTGCTGGACGGTTGTTTCACATGAAGCCCAGTCACATGCCTTGCTTTACTGTGTGTTATAAAACTAAATTAGGGATGATCTTTTTTGTCAGCTCTCCAGCCAAATTAAAAATGTTAACGGTATTGATGAAAATAATAATGATGTGACATTTTTATCAAGTAACAATCATGTAAATTCCTGCACCAAAGCCTTCCATCTTATCCTTCAATGGAGACGGTTCGTTATAACTGCCTAATTGTCCTTTTTTCCACTGTTTATACATACGTGTATAGATGATGTAATGCATTCTAGATGACGCCTGTACCATGTTTGACTAGGATTGTTTTTGTGTTTTAAAACTCCATATGAGTGGTCCTCAATGTGTTTCAAAATCGTTTATTATTGTGGAGTGACACTTAAATACATTTTAAATGTCACATGGTGCACTACTATTCCCTACATGGTCCACGATATTAGTGCACTTGGGAATTGAATTGAAAGAGAGAGAGAGAGAGAGAGAGAGAGAGAGAGAGAGAGAGAGAGAGGGAGAGAGCGAAATGGGAAGTAAGTGTGTTGCATACATACATGAGTGTGCTAAATGTGTAATAAAAGTATAAATAGGTTTGAGTGTATAGCCAGGTTCCAGTGCAACAGCATGGAGCAGGCTGTGTGGCTGCTGGGTCTCCTGTGTCTGCAGGTCTGTCTGCTCTCCACCACGGCCCTCCCTGGACCAGACAGACGGACGGCAGCCTTGCAAACCAACCAAGCCATGGTAAGACATTCTAATCCTCTGTTCTTTACTGTGTTCTACATACAGAACTAAACAGAACACTAATCATTATTGTTGGCCTGTCTATAGTATATGGTTCTACCAACCTTTGGGGCCGGGGAGCATTATGGGTCATTGTGGGTTTGTCCACTGAGGTCACACATAAAGTAATCAATACATGTTCTACAGAATATTTATGATATTACAAAAATATATAAATGTGTGCATGTTCAGGCTTCAACTTCGTGTTGAAGTGTACAAAACATTATGAACACCTGCTCAGTCCATGATATAGACTGACCGGTTGAATCCAGCTGAAAGCTATGATCCCTTATTGATGTCGCTTGTTAAATGCACTTCAGTCAGTGTAGATGAAGGTGAGGAGACGGGATAAAGAAGGATATTTAAGACTTGAGACAATTAAGACATGAAAATACAACATATTTCAGTTCCTTTGAACAGGGTATGGTAGTAGGTGCCAGACGCAGCGGTCTGTGTAAAGAAACTGCAACGCTGCTACGTGTTTCATGTATGGATAGATCAATTGCTATCATATTCACGTTTCTACCAGGGTTATGTTCAGAGTTCTTTTTTACTTCAGAAGTTCCTTTCTCTATAACTGTTTTCTGATATCAATGAGGATGCAACTGTTGTACTGTGTAATATCATACTGATATGGTTGTTGTGTGTGTTAAAGATAATATCAAGTCCTTATCGTATCTGAGGAATCAGTTCCGGTGCCAGAGAAGTTACATCACGGTGTTGTCGGAGCAATTTCCATGGTTACATGGTGCTGCCCTCCCCCTACCAAAACCAATGTGCATTATTCATCAGCACAAGATAGCTATCCAAGACTACTCTAGCGAAGTATGACTCTATGTAATCTCAACAGGATGGATCCTCTCCAGTCATAACTCGGCCACCACCGCCACCGCAGGTGAGAAACAATTAACCCACAACTTTGTGTTCAGAAAACAAAATTTGATAAGAACCACTGCTCTTGTTTCTACCCTCTGCCCCCTGACCTCAGAATTCACAGGAGGAAGTAAGGAGTAAATGCAAGAGAAACAGTGAAATATGTCGCTCTCGTAGTGGAGCCATGGGACCCATGGGAATCAAGATGTGTCTTCCGGGACCCAACGGGGTAAGAGACGGCCAAACACAAACATGAAGAACCAAAGAGGTCCTCAGTAAACAAAGTCTGAGAAATGGCTTGGTGACCTGACAGATTTAAAGGATATTAAATGGACATTCTCTTCTCCTCATATAGTATACATGTATGCCTAAATAAAACACTTCCAATCACTTTTTCTTACCGATTTTGTCAAATCCAAAATACAGCACTCAAAGAGGTCCTGTCTTTTGTGTTCGTTATTAGAAATGATTTCCACTCTCTGATGCTTCTCTCCTCTAGCCTCGGAGTTCGTGGATTAAGACACAGGAAGAATCTGGAAATGTGTCGCTCCCGCGTAGGAGCCATGAGTCTAGTCTCCTCTTGTGGAATAACAATATGTAATCACTCTCAACAGGGACACACCACCATTCCAACCTCCTAGACCGTATCCTCCTCCATTTCTGGAGAGAAACAAAGAAAATAACACATTTAATAAGAACCAGTGTTCTTGTTTCCACCTCTGACCCTTCTCTCCTCTGACCTCAGAGTTTAAGAACTAAGAAGCAGGTGAAAGCCAAGCTAAACATCGCAAAGAAAATGCCACAAATGCTTCACTCCAATTCAGGAAGCTTGTCTAGTGTCCATCCCTAGACCACTCTGCCTAGACCACTCTGTTGGGTAAGAGACCACCAAACACAAACATGAAAAATCAACGAGTTCGTTATTAAGCAGAGTGAATTGGGAGATGGCTTGGTCACCTGACAGAATCAAAAAATGTCTTGAGAACCACTTAGCTTGTTTCCGTCTCTGATTGTTCTCTTCACCAGGACTAAGAGGCAGCAGAGGCAGCAGAGGCAGGAGAGGCAACAGAGGCAGCAGAGGCAGCAGAGGCAGCAGAGGCAGCAGAGGCAGCAGAGGCAGGAGAGGCAGAAGAAAGCCAAGAACAAATGCAAGAATATGCTTCAAAATGGTGTTGCACGCACTTTGGAGCCACGACTCCAACTTGGCGGCCAGTGGCTCCTGATGACAATCACATATTCACCCCTTTCTGCTGGCTTATCATTATTATAATATCTGTGATGGCATATTATTTCTCTGTCTGAATTTAGACTTCAAAACAGTGTAAAAGTTATTTCCAAAGAAAATGGGTTGTTGTTATTACTGTCTTACTATTATCATTAGTAGTAGTCATGGTAGGATCTGTATATCACACACTGACAAACACCAAACCAACAGCCTGGGAAGCCAAGATCAACTCCCTCTTGTCTGACAAGCTGTTACAATAAGCAAGTATACCACTAAGAGTTTATTGTAACATGGGGTCCTCCTAAATCCTCTTTCCATAATATGGTCCATCCCTCCTCCCTATTGATCCCATACAGATTGTGTGTGTGTGTGTGTGTGTGTCGTTGGCATTATGTAGTGTTCCCTCACTCCATCTGTGTGAGTATAAAGAGGTTTGAGTGTGTAACCAGGTTCCAGTGCATCAACATGGAGCAGGCTGTGTGGCTGCTGGGTCTCCTGTGTCTGCAGGTCTGTCTGCTCTCCACCACGGCCCTCCCTGGACCAGACAGACGGACAGATTCTACTAGGTTTCTTCCCTATACTTTAATATGTGGTACGCTCTGGAGAACCACAGCTGAGAATCAGTCTTGGGCTTCAACCTGGGTTAAAATTAGGTTACACAACACATCATTGAGTGAGAGTGTGCATATTGGTATAGAAATCACTCCGGTACTATCATGTTTAATTTGAACCGCTCTCAACAGGGAGGCTCATCTACATCCTCCCCGGACCTCCACCTCATGTCAGAAAAATATTACCACATAACACTTAACATTTCAACATCAATAAACACACAGCAGGTAGTGTAGCAGAGATGGCTTTGAGACCTGATAGATTCTACTGGTATCACTTGGACATCAGGTGGACATGAAGCCACTGGTTGTGCAGCTCAGAGCGAAGAGACAGGAGGGGGGAGTCCCAGACGGATACAGAGGGAGAGAGAGAAACACACAGAGAGAGAGAGGAATGTCCCAGACGGACACAGAGGGAGAGAGAGAAACACAGAGAGAGAGAGAGAGAGGAATGTCCCAGACAGACACAGAGGGAGAGAGAGAAACAGAGAGAGAGAGAGAGAGAGAGAGAGGAGTGTCCCAGACAGATACAGAGGGAGAGAGAGAAACACAGAGAGAGAGGGGGGGGTGTCCCAGATGGATACAGAGGAAGAGAGAGAAACACAGAGAGAGAGAGAGAGAGAGAGAGAGAGAGAGAGAGAGAGAGAGAGAGAGAGAGAGAGAGCGAGGGGAGTGTCCCAGGGAGAGGAGAGTGTCGCAGATGGATACAGAGGAAGGGAGAGAAACACAGAGAGAGAGAGAGAGATGGGAGTGTCCCAGGTGGATACAGAGGAAGGGAGAGAAACACAGAGAGAGAGAGAGATGGGAGTGTCCCAGGTGGATACAGAGGAAGGGAGAGAAACACAGAGAGAGAGAGAGAGAGAGAGAGAGAGAGATGGGAGTGTCCCAGGTGGATACAGAGGAAGGGAGAGAAACACAGAGAGAGAGAGAGATGGGAGTGTCCCAGGTGGATACAGAGGAAGGGAGAGAAACACAGAGAGAGAGAGAGAGAGAGATGGGAGTGTCCCAGGTGGATACAGAGGAAGGGAGAGAAACACAGAGAGAGAGAGAGAGAGAGAGGTGTCTCCCACACAGATACTTCCTAAAGGGATGGGTGGCCTGTGTCCAGGGAGTTGTTCTTTGATGTCACTTCTGAAGGATGATATTACACCTCCACAGCAACCCGAGTTGAGAGAGTGGGGAGAAACAGAGGGAGAGAGGGGGGGGTGAGAGAGAAACAGAGGGGGGAGAGAGAGAGGGGGGGGAGAGAAAGAGAAAGAGAGAGAGAAACAGAGGGAGGGTGAGAGAAAGAGAGAGAGAGAGAAACAGAGAGCTAAACAGAGAGAGAGAGAAAGAGAGAGAAAGAAACAGAGAGAGAGAGAGAGAGCGAGAGAAAGAGAGAGAGAGAAACAGAGAGAGAGAGAGAGACGCTATAGTGTCTACCTCAAGAGATTAGGTCACTCAATTATATACACATTCTAACTATTTGACAGAGTTCACAGCCCATGTCATAACAATGCTATTGTACTGTCAAACTGCAAGTTTATATCAAATCTCTTACGCATTCACCAATACTTTTAAATGATCTGAAATTATAAATGTGCCCTTGAGGTTGTGTTTCAAGGATGCGTTGTGTTTGTGTTCATGAGTTGATTGTGATTAATTCAGGACATTGTTGAAACCATCCAAGATTGGAGCCTTCTCCACAATAATTGTATGCTCTAGTTGATCCAAACATACTTTGCCTCGTGAATACTGGTATAACATCTATATGTTGCCTGTGACAGAGCTCTACTGTAATTAGCCATTTGTACGCTTTTACTGGTGGTGAAATGTCGACTTCCTTTCCTTTAAGTCCCCACAGATCGCATTGGACGGCAAGAAAACCCCAGCTGTAAGTGAAGAAGTATACCGTTAAATGAATTACTTTCAATAAATTGCATTTTATATACAGCTGTCAAAGAAACCCCGACTTTGTGATCAGTTCCACTTATTTGATAGGAATCGCTGTGCTCGTTTTCACTCTCCATTCACCTCAGAGTTCCAGGACTAAAAGGCAAGAGAGAACCAAGGACAGAGGTAGAAGACACCCTCGCCCTGGATACTGGATACTCAATCAGTTTGGATCCCAGGCTAGTGCTGTGTAGCCACTGGGCCAAAGAACACAGCAATATTTACATAGCCAGGTGTTTTAGACAAACCTTGATGGAAGGGGACAGAAAGATGGAAAATCTAACTACAGACTTGATCCAACTTCAACATTACATGTGTAGTGAAAATGACACATTTACATTTAAGTCATTTAGCAGACGCTCTTATCCAGAGCGACTTACAAATTGGTGAATTCACCTTCTGA
>NW_027016702.1:0-13071 GCF_036934945.1 Oncorhynchus masou masou
CAAACACATACTGTAGTACTGGTTACTGAATATCAAACACATACTGTAGTACTGGTTACTGATATCAAACACATACTGTAGTACTGGTTACTGAATATCAAACACATACTGTAGTACTGGTTACTGAATATCAAACACATACTGTAGTACTGGTTACTGAATACCAAACACATACTGTAGTACTGGTTACTGAATACCAAACACATACTGTAGTACTGATTACTGAACATCAAACACATACTGTAGTACTGGTTACTGAATACCAAACACATACTGTAGTACTGGTTACTGAATATCAAACACATACTGTAGTACTGGTTACTGAATATCAAACACATACTGTAGTACTGGTTACTGAATATCAAACACATACTGTAGTACTGGTTACTGAATACCAACCACATACTGTAGTACTGGTTACTGAATACCAACCACATACTGTAGTACTGGTTACTGAATACCAACCACATAGTACTGGTTACTGAATACCAACCACATAGTACTGATTACTGAATACCAACCACATACTGTAGTACTGGTTACTGAATACCAAACCCACATACTGTAGTACTGGTTACTGAATACCAACCACATATTGTAGTACTGGTTACTGAATATCAAACACATACTGTCGTACTGGTTACTGAATATCAAACACATACTGTAGTACTGGTTACTGAATACCAACCACATAGTACTGGTTACTGAATACCAACCACATACTGTAGTACTGGTTACTGAATATCAAACACATACTGTAGTACTGGTTACTGAATATCAAACACATACTGTAGTACTGGTTACTGAATACCAACCACATAGTACTGATTACTGAATATCAAACACATACTGTAGTACTGGTTACTGAATACCAACCACATACTGTAGTACTGATGACTGAATACCAAACACATACTGTAGTACTGGTTACTGAATATCAAACACATACTGTAGTACTGGTTACTGAATACCAACCACATAGTACTGATTACTGAATACCAACCACATAGTACTGATTACTGAATACCAACCACATACTGTAGTACTGGTTACTGAATACCAACCACATAGTACTGATTACTGAATACCAACCACATAGTACTGATTACTGAACATCAAACACATACTGTAGTACTGGTTACTGAATACCAACCACATAGTACTGATTACTGAATACCAACCACATACTGTAGTACTGGTTACTGAATACCAACCACATAGTACTGATTACTGAATACCAACCACATACTGTAGTACTGGTTACAGAATATCAAACACATACTGTAGTACTGGTTACTGAATATCAAACACATACTGTAGTACTGGTTACTGAATACCAAACACATACTGTAGTACTGGTTACTGAATATCAAACACATACTGTAGTACTGGTTACTGAATACCAAACACATACTGTAGTACTGGTTACTGAATACCAAACACATACTGTAGTACTGATTACTGAACATCAAACACATACTGTAGTACTGATTACTGAATACCAACCACATAGTACTGATTACTGAACATCAAACACATACTGTAGTACTGGCTACTGAATACCAACCACATAGTACTGATTACTGAATACCAAACACATACTGTTGTACTGGTTACTGAATATCAAACACATACTGTAGTACTGGTTACTGAATACCAAACACATACTGTAGTACTGGTTACTGAATATCAAACACATACTGTAGTACTGGTTACTGAATATCAAACACATACTGTAGTACTGGTTACTGAATACCAAACACATACTGTAGTACTGGTTACTGAATATCAAACACATACTGTAGTACTGGTTACTGAATATCAAACACATACTGTAGTACTGGTTACTGAATACCAAACACATACTGTAGTACTGGTTACTGAATACCAAACACATACTGTAGTACTGATTACTGAACATCAAACACATACTGTAGTACTGGTTACTGAATACCAAACACATACTGTAGTACTGGTTACTGAATATCAAACACATACTGTAAATACTGGTTACTGAATATCAAACACATACTGTAGTACTGGTTACTGAATATCAAACACATACTGTAGTACTGGTTACTGAATACCAACCACATACTGTAGTACTGGTTACTGAATACCAACCACATACTGTAGTACTGGTTACTGAATACCAACCACATAGTACTGGTTACTGAATACCAACCACATAGTACTGATTACTGAATACCAACCACATACTGTAGTACTGGTTACTGAATACCAACCACATACTGTAGTACTGGTTACTGAATACCAACCACATATTGTAGTACTGGTTACTGAATATCAAACACATACTGTCGTACTGGTTACTGAATATCAAACACATACTGTAGTACTGGTTACTGAATACCAACCACATAGTACTGGTTACTGAATACCAACCACATACTGTAGTACTGGTTACTGAATATCAAACACATACTGTAGTACTGGTTACTGAATATCAAACACATACTGTAGTACTGGTTACTGAATACCAACCACATAGTACTGATTACTGAATATCAAACACATACTGTAGTACTGGTTACTGAATACCAACCACATACTGTAGTACTGATGACTGAATACCAAAACACATACTGTAGTACTGGTTACTGAATATCAAACACATACTGTAGTACTGGTTACTGAATACCAACCACATAGTACTGATTACTGAATACCAACCCATAGTACTGATTACTGAATACCAACCACATACTGTAGTACTGGTTACTGAATACCAACCACATAGTACTGATTACTGAATACCAGCCACATAGTACTGATTACTGAACATCAAACACATACTGTAGTACTGGTTACTGAATACCAACCACATAGTACTGATTACTGAATACCAACCACATACTGTAGTACTGGTTACTGAATACCAACCACATAGTACTGATTACTGAATACCAACCACATACTGTAGTACTGGTTACTGAATACCAACCACATAGTACTGATGACTGAATACCAAACACATACTGTAGTACTGGTTACTGAATATCAAACACATACTGTAGTACTGGTTACTGAATATCAAACACATACTGTAGTACTGGTTACTGAATATCAAACACATACTGTAGTACTGGTTACTGAATACCAAACACATACTGTAGTACTGGTTACTGAATATCAAACACATACTGTAGTACTGGTTACTGAATACCAAACACATACTGTAGTACTGGTTACTGAATACCAAACACATACTGTAGTACTGATGACTGAATACCAAACACATACTGTAGTACTGGTTACTGAATACCAAACACATACTGTAGTACTGGTTACTGAATACCAACCACATAGTACTGGTTACTGAATACCAACCACATAGTACTGATTACTGAATACCAACCACATAGTACTGATTACTGAATACCAACCACATAGTACTGATTACTGAATACCAACCACATAGTACTGGTTACTGAATACCAACCACATAGTACTGATTACTGAACATCAAACACATACTACTGGTTACTGAATATCAAACACATACTGTAGTACTGGTTACTGAATACCAAACACATACTGTAGTACTGGTTACTGAATATCAAACACATACTGTAGTACTGGTTACTGAATACCAAACACATAGTACTGATTACTGAATACCAACCACATAGTACTGATTACTGAACATCAAACACATACTGTAGTACTGGTTACTGAATACCAACCACATAGTACTGATTACTGAATACCAACCACATACTGTAGTACTGGTTACTGAATACCAACCACATAGTACTGATGACTGAATACCAAACACATACTGTAGTACTGGTTACTGAATATCAAACACATACTGTAGTACTGGTTACTGAATATCAAACACATACTGTAGTACTGGTTACTGAATATCAAACACATACTGTAGTACTGGTTACTGAATATCAAACACATACTGTAGTACTGGTTACTGAATACCAACACATACTGTAGTACTGGTTACTGAATATCAAACACATACTGTAGTACTGGTTACTGAATACCAAACACATACTGTAGTACTGGTTACTGAATACCAAACACATACTGTAGTACTGATGACTGAATACCAAACACATACTGTAGTACTGGTTACTGAATACCAAACACATACTGTCGTACTGGTTACTGAATACCAAACACATACTGTAGTACTGGTTACTGAATACCAACCACATAGTACTGGTTACTGAATACCAACCACATAGTACTGATTACTGAATACCAACCACATAGTACTGATTACTGAATACCAACCACATAGTACTGGTTACTGAATACCAACCACATAGTACTGATTACTGAACATCAAACACATACTACTGATTACTGAATAGCAAACACATACTGTAGTACTGGTTACTGAATATCAAATCAAATCAAATCAAATCAAATTGTATTTGTCACATGCGCCGAATTCAACAGCTTGCTTACAAGCCCTAACCAACAATGCAGTTTTGACATTTGAACCATGTTAGTTAGTTGGCGATGTGAACACCAAGGAACTTGAAGCTCTCAATCTGCTCCACTACAGCCCCGTCGATGAGAATGGGGGTGTGCTCGGGCCTCCTTTTCCCTTAGTCTACTATCATCTCCTTTGTCCTGATCAAGTTGAGGGAGAGGTTGTTGTCCTGGCACCACACGGCCAGATGTCTGACCTCCTCCCTATAGGCTGTCTCATTGTTGTCAATGATCAGGCCTACCACTGTTGTGTCATCAGCAAACTTAATGATGGTGTTGGAGTCGTGCCTGGCTGTACATTCATGAGTGAACAGGGAGTACAAGAGGGGACTGAGCACGCACCCCTGAGGGGCCCCAGCATGGCGGATGTGTTGCTACCTACTCTTACCACCCGGGGCCGGCCCACCAGGAAGTCTAGGATCCAGTTGCAGAGGGAAGTGTTTTGTCCCAGGGTCCTTAGCTTATGGATGAGCTTTGAGGGCACTATGGTGTTGAACGCTGAGCTGTAGTCAATAAATAGCATTCTCACATAGGTGTTCCTTTTGTCCAGGTGGGAAAGGGCAGTGTGGAGTGCAATAGAGATTGTATCATCTGTGGATCTGTTAGGGCGGTATGCAAATTGGAGTGGGTCTAGGGTTTCTGGGATAATGGTGTTAATGTAAGCCATGACCAGCCTTTCAAAGCACTTTATGGCTACTGACATGAGTGCTACGGGTCGGTGGTCATTTAGGCAGGTTACCACCATAGTCCCTTGGGCCCAGGACTATGGTGGTCTGCTTGAAACACGTTGGTATTACAGACTCGGACAGGGAGAGGTTAAAAATGTAGGTGAAGACACTTGCCAGTTGGTCAGCGCATGCTCTGAGTACACGTCCTGGTAACTCTTCTGGCCCTACGGCTTTATGAATGTTGACCTGTCTAAAGGTCTGACTCACATTGGCTACGGAGAGCGGGATCACACAGTCTTCCGGAACAGCTGGTGCTCTCATTCATGTTTCAGAGTTACTTGCCTCGCAGTGAGCATAGAAGTAATTTAGCTCGTCTGTTAGGCTCGTGTCACTGGGCAGCTCTCGGCTGTGCTTCCCTTTGGAGTCTGTAATAGTTTGCAAGCCCTGCCACATCCGACGAGCGTCAGAGCCGGTGCAGTACGAATCGATCTTAGTGCAGTATGAATCGATCTTAGTGCAGTACGAATCGATCTTAGTGCAGTACGAATCGATCTTAGTCCTGTATTGACGCTTTGACTGTTTGATGGTTCGTCGGAGGGCATAGTGGGATTTCTTACAAGCTTCCGTGTTAGAGTCCTGCTCCTTGAAAGTGGCAGCTCTACCGTTCAGCTCAGTGTGGATGTTGCCTGTAATCCATGGCTTCTGGTTGTGGTGTGTACGTACAGTCACTGTGGGGACGACATCATTGATTCATTTATTGATGAAACCAGTGACTTATGTGGTCGTACTTCTCAATGCCCTCAGAAGAATCCCAGAACATGTTCCAGTCTGTGATAGCAAAACAGTCCTGAAGTTTAGCATCTGCTTCATCTGACCACTTTTTTATTGACCGAGTCACTGGTGCTTCCTGCTTTACTTTTTGTGCGGGGATCAGGAGGATAGAATTATGATCAAAATTGCCAAATGGAGGGTGAGGAGAGCTTTGAACACATCTCTGTGTGTGGAGTAAAGGTGGTCTAGAGTTTTTTCCCCCTCTGGTTGCACATTTAACATGCTGGTGGAAATTTGGTCAAACGGATTTAAGTTTCCCTGCATTAAAGTTCCCGGACACTATGAGGGCAACAGCAACTTTCTCACTTCCTTGTAGAAACTTTCCTGCTAATTCGACCAATTATCCCAGTGCTAAAAATAGGCAAAAATAAGATGTAATATTTGTATTTATATGCTGCATTTAGAGCTTCTGTTAAGTACAATCTTTAACTTCAGAGTGGAAGTCAGTCATACAGAATGGGTCTGTGGGTTTTCTATCGTGTATTAGAAATGATTTGATTCCATTTGAATGGTGACAGCTGTTGTGGTGATGACCCTAGCTGGCATTCAGTTATAATTGTGCCGCATGTCAATTATTCAGCATACACAGTGGAGCCTCCTGGACCAAGACTGTGTGTGTGTGTCTGTATGAGTGTGTGTGTGTGTGTGTGTGCGTGTGTGGTCTACATGAGTCTGTGTGTGTACACATGCGTCTTTGAATGTAAATGTACATTTGCATGCTCACACACTCAATAAGCTTCCAGTCCCAGCCCTTCATCAGTTCAGCTGGGTTTCCAGTCCACACCCCATTAGCCACAGTCTCTACACCCAGTATCACACTATAATTACCTCACTTTGGGTTGGCCCAGGGAACATCTCCAGTAACATAACAAGCCCCATGCATCTAAGCTCTTAGTCACTGGCTAATTTAAAAGGACCCCTTGAAGATGTGAGAGTTTTCATAGCTCTCTCTCTCTCTCTCTCTCTGCCTCTCTCTCTCTCTCTGCCTCTCTCCCTCCCTCCCTCCCTCCCTCCCCCTCTCAGTCTCAGTCCATTGGGGTGGAGTGCTCTAGCATGGTGAGGTCTCTCATGTGGGGGGAACCAATAAGTGTAACAAAGGGACCTCATCACTTCTGATTTCGGGCTCCGCCGCCGCCACGCTTTTCAAAGGGGACCACAGGCTGTTAAAACCTGCCATTGAGTGTACGCATGCAGCTGTGGCCCAGTTCGCTGCATGCCGAAACTGAGACCAGTCAATGTGTGTGTGTTTTTTCTGTGTGGTCACATAGAGATGAGGGATTTGTGTGCCTCTATCTCTCTCTCTCTCTGTATGCATGTGTGTGTGTCGCTCCTAAGTGTTTTCAAGGGGGTACTGTATGTGTGTGGGTGAACGAGCAGAGTGCGGAGGCTAATGCACAGCTGGGTAAATTTACTCCAGAGACAATCTGTGTTTTAACAGGGGGAAGGCACTGTGGTGGAGGGAGAGGGCACTGTGGTGGAGGGAGAGGGGCACTGGTGGAGGTGGGGGGGCACTGTGGTGGAGGGAGAGGGCACTGTGGTGAGGGGAGAGGTACTGTGGTGGAGGGGAGGGCACTGTGGTGGAGGAGGGGCACTGTGGTGGAGGAGGGGCACTGTGGTGGAGGAGGGGCACTGTGGTGGAGGAGGGGCACTGTGGTGGAGGGAGAGGGCACTGTGGTGGAGGGAGAGGGCACTGTGGTGGAGGAGGGGCACTGTGGTGGAGGGGAGGGCACTGTGGAGGAGGGGGAGGGAGGGCACTGTGGTGGAGGAGGGGCACTGTGGTGGAGGGAGGGGCACTGTGGAGGAGGGGAGGGCACTGTGGTGGAGGTGGGGGGCACTGTGGTGGAGGAGGGGCACTGTGGTGGAGGAGGGGCACTGTGGTGGAGGAGGGGCACTGTGGTGGAGGAGGGGCACTGTGGTGGAGGGAGAGGCACTGGGGTGGTGGAGGAGGGCACTGTGGGGAGGAGGGGCACTGTGGTGGAGGAGGGGTACTGTGGTGGAGGGAGAGGGCACTGTGGTGGAGGAGGGGTACTGTGGTGGAGGGAGAGGGCACTGTGGTGGAGGAGGGGCACTGTGGTGGAGGGAGAGGGCACTGTGGAGGAGGGAGAGGGCACTGTGGTGGAGGAGGGGCACTGTGGTGGAGGAGGGGTACTGTGGTGGAGGAGGGGTACTGTGGTGGAGGGAGAGGGCACTGTGGTGGAGGAGGGGTACTGTGGTGGAGGGAGAGGGCACTGTGGTGGAGGAGGGGTACTGTGGTGGAGGGAGAGGGCACTGTGGTGGAGGAGGGGGCACTGTGGTGGAGGGAGAGGGCACTGTGGGAGGAGGGAGAGGGCACTGTGGCGGAGGGAGAGGGCACTATGGCGGAGGGAGAGGGTACTCATGGTGGAGGAGGGGCACTGTGGTGGAGGAGGGGCACTGTGGTGGAGGAGGGGCACTGTGGTGGAGGAGGGGCACTGTGGTGGAGGAGGGGCAATTGTGGTGGAGGAGGGGCACTGTGGAGGAGGGGTACTGGTGGTGGAGGGAGAGGGCACTGTGGAGGAGGAGGGCACTGTGGTGGAGGAGGGGCACTGTGGTGGAGGGAGAGGGCACTGTGGTGGAGGGAGAGGGCACTGTGGTGGAGGGAGAGGGCACTGTGGTGGAGGAGGGGTACTGTGGTGGAGGGAGAGGGCACTGTGGTGGAGGAGGGGTACTGTGGTGGAGGGAGAGGGCACTGTGGTGGAGGAGGGGTACTGTGGTGGAGGAGGGGTACTGTGGTGGAGGGAGAGGGCACTGTGGTGGAGGGAGAGGGCACTGTGGTGGAGGGAGAGGGCACTGTGGTGGAGGTGGGGGGGCACTGTGGTGGGGTCCCTGTTTCCCTCTCAGAAGCGTTAGTGTAGAGGAGGGTGTTCTTCATTGTTTGGAACTAGGTCAGTGGTACAATGAGGTATGAGTCCTAAATGTCCTATATACTTTGGATCAAATGTACAGTGCACTGTATAGGGAATAGAGTGTGGACTGGGACCCTGGACCCAGGAGATAGAGTGGAGTCCCGTCATGCTGCTGCCATGTTGTGTTGCTACCATGTTGTTGTCAGGTTGTGTTGCTACCATGCTGCTGTCAAGTTGTGTTGCTACCATGTTGATGTCATGTTGTGTTGCTACCATGTAGTTGTCATGTTGTGTTACTACCATGTTGTTGTCAGGTTGTGTTGCTGCCATGTTGTTGTCATGTTGTGTTGCTGCCATGTTGTTGTCATGTTGTGTTGCTGCCATTGTTGATTTGTGTGCTACCATGTTGTTGTCATGTTGTGTTGTGCTACCATATTGTTGGCATGTTGTGTTGCTACCATGTTGTTGTCATGTTGTGTTGCTACCATGTTGTTGTCATGTTGTGTTGTGTTGCCACCATGTTATTGTCATGTTGTGGTGCTACCATGCTGTGTTTTCATGTGTTGCTGCCTTGCTATGTTGTCGTCTTTGGTCTCTCTTTATGTAATGTTGTATTTCTTGCCGTGATGTGAGCTTTGTCCTATATTTATTTATTTCTTTATGTATTATTTATTATCCCAGGCCCCCATCCCAGCAGGAGGCCTTTTGCCTTTTGGTAGGCCGTCATTGTAAATAAGAATTTCTTCTTAAAACTGACTTGCCTAGTTAAATAAAATTTTAAATAAATAAATACATTTTAAAAAGTCATGACAGGCTGATGATTCACTTCCAAAAGCAGTGAGGGATACGGAGCTCACTCGGCATAATATAATAATAATATATCCCATTTAGCAGACGCTTTTGTCCAAAGCGACTTACAAGTCGGCTGGGGCCACTACTTTTACATATGGGTGGCCCTAGCGGGAATCGGAACCCACGACGCTTGGCGTTGCCAAGCGCCATGCTCTACCGAATGAGCCACACAGGACCCGGCATGGAGGGAGGTCTGACGAGCGACCATGCAACACTACTGGAACCTTTGATGCCAAAGGCCATTTGGGTCGGCTAATTGGGATCCTAATAAATCAAATAAAAAAAGATGAGAATAAGAGGTACAATACTGTTTACGTACATAAGCCAGCCAGTAATGTTTGGGATGGGTAAGAGGTCAACAGTGTCTGAGAGGTCAACTTCATTACAATTCAGAAGTCCTATCCTGAATTCCTATTCGTAAAATCTCATTCAAACCAATGGCACTTCAAATTTTCGAATTGCGATTTCAAAGAATCTCCGAATGTAATGTATTATAATGGAATTTGATCCTGTCGCCATGCTAGTCGCAGTGCTTCTCCAGATGTGAATTCTGCAGCCACCTTTTGGCGTAATGGTTGAGATATCGGACTGACAGTTAGAAGCAGTGAGGTCCTGTCCCAAGGCATTTGTTATGCACATTACAAACCACTGCAAAGTGGGTTAACCCATTTGTACTAGTTGTTATTGCACCAAGCGGATGGTACGGAGTGTCTACCACATTAACCCCATTTCACTCCAGTACCCGACGGTTCTGTATTGTCTTCAGTACCGTTGTGTTAAATAAAGACTCCATTATAGCAGATCAACCGTATTTGTTGCTTGTGGAAAGTGGAGGACTCAACTGATGAATAATGAGTGTAATATTGATCGTACGTCTACATCTGAGAGAAGAAAACATGAGGAACACCTTCCTAACGTTGAGGTGCAACCCTTTTCCCTCAGAACAGCCTCAATTCGACGGGGCACGGACTCTACAAAATGTTGAAAGCTTTCCACGGGGATGCTGGCTCACGTTGACTCTAATGCTTCCCATAGTTGTGTCAAGTTGGTTGGATGTCCTTCGGGTGCTGGACCGTTCTTGATACATTCGGG
Organism: Oncorhynchus masou masou; assembly: GCF_036934945.1. Lineage (NCBI taxonomy): Eukaryota > Metazoa > Chordata > Actinopteri > Salmoniformes > Salmonidae > Oncorhynchus > Oncorhynchus masou. The sequence goes on from NW_027016702.1 coordinate 10,787, forward strand.
AAACTGTTGAGTGTGAAAAACCCAGCGGTGTTGCAGTTCTTGACACACTCAATCCAGTGCGTCTGGCACCTATTATTATAACCCCGTTCTAAAGGCACTTACATCTTTTGTCTTGCCCATTCACCCTCTGAATGGCACAGATACACAATCCATGTCCCAATTGTCTCAAGGCTTAAAAATCCTTCTCTAAGCTGTCTGCTCTCCTTCATCTACACTGATTGAAGTGGATTTAACAAGAGACATCAATAAGGGATCAAAAGCTTTCACGTGGATTCACCTAGTCGGTCTTTGTAATGGAAAGAGCAATTGTTTCTAATGTTTGTTACCCTCAGTATACAGTGCCTTGCGAAAGTATTCGGCCCCCTTGAACTTTGCGACCTTTTGCCACATTGAAAACTGAAAACTGCTGTTCACAAATGCTCTCCATCCAACCTCACTGAGCTCGAGCTGTTTTTGCAAGGAGGAATGGGAATAAATTTCAGTCTCTCGATGTGCAAAACTGATAGAGACATACCCAAAGCGACTTACAGCTGTAATCGCAGCAAAAGGTGGCGCTACAAAGTATTAACTTAAGGGGGCTGAATAATTTTGCACGCCCAATTTTTCAGTTTTTGATTTGTTAAAAAAGTTTGAAATATCCAATAAATGTCGTTCCACTTCATGATTGTGTCCCACTTGTTGTTGATTCTTCACAAAAAAATACAGTTTTATATATTTATGTTAGAAGCCTGAAATGTGGCAAAAGGTTGCAAAGTTCAAGGGGGCCGAATACTTTCGCCAGGCACTGTATACAGTGGGGAGAACAAGTATTTGATACACTGCTGATTTTGCAGGTTTTCCTACTTACAAAGCATGTAGAGGTCTGTAATTGTTATCATAGGTACACTTCAACTGTGAGAGACGGAATCTAAAACAAAAATCCAGATAATCACATTCTATGATTTTTAAGTAATTCATTTGCATTTCATTGCATGACAGTATTTGATCACCTACCAACCAATAAGAATTCTGGCTCTCACAGACCTGTTAGTTTTTCATTAAGAAGCCTTCCTGTTCTCCACTCATTACCTGTATTAACTGCACCTGTTTGAACTCGTTACCTGTATAAAAGAAACCTGTCCACACACTCAATCAAACAGACTCCAACCTCTCCATAATGGCCAAGACCAGAAAGCTGTGTAAGGACATCAGGGATAAAATTATAGGCCTGCACAAGGCTGGGATGGGCTACAGGACAATAGGCAAGCAGCTTGGTGAGAAGGCAACAACTGTTGGAGCAATTATTAGAAAATGGAAGAAGTTCAAGATGGGGCTGGGGCTGGGGCTCCATGCAAGATCTCACCTCGTGGGGCATCAATGATTATGAGAAAGGTGAGGGATCAGCCCAGAACTAAACGGCAGGACCTGGTCAATGACCTGAAGAGAGCTGGGACCACAGTCTCAAAGAAAACCATTAGTAACACACTATGCCGTCATGGATTAAAATCCTGCAGCGCACCCAAGGTCCCCCTGCTCAAGCCAGCGCATGGAATGGGAGAAGGTCATGTGGTCTGATGAGACAAAAATACAGCTTTTTGGTCTAAACTCCACTCGCCGTGTTTGGAGGAAGAAGAAGGAGGAGTACAACCCCAAACACACCATTCCAACCGTGAAGCATGGAGGTGGAAACATCATTCTTTGGGGATGCTTTTCTGCAAAGGGGACAGGACGACTGCACTATATTGAGGGGAGGATGGATGGGGCCATGTATCGTGAGATCTTGGCCAACAACCTCCTTCCCTCAGTAAGACCATTGAAGATGGGTCGTGACTGGGTCTCCCAGCATGACAACGACTCGAAACACACAGCCAGGGCAACTAAGGAGTGGCTCCGTAAGAAGAATCTCAAGGTACTGGAGTGGCCTAGCCAGTCTCCCGACCTGAACCCAATAGAAAATCTTTGGAGGGAGCTGAAAGTCCGTATTGCCCAGTAACAGCCCCGAAACTTGAAGGGGAGTGGGCCAAAATCGCTGCTGCAGTATGTGCAAACCTGGTCAAGAACTACAGGAAATGTATGATCTCTGTAATTGCAAACAAAGGTTTCTGTACCAAACATTAAGTTCTGCGCCTCTGATGTATCAAATACTTATGTCATGCAATAAAATGCAAATTAATTACTTAAAAATCATACAATGTGATTTTTCTGGATTTTTGTTTTAGATTCCGTCTTCACAGTTGAAGTGTACGTATGATAAAAATTACAGACCTCTACATGCTTTGTAGTAGGGAAAATCTGCAAAATCGGCA